>NC_092158.1:76698891-76916391 GCF_045791955.1 Oncorhynchus clarkii lewisi
AGCCCGCTGTGGTTTTCTGCAGAGGCTCAGTGTGTCTCTTCTGTCCCAACCAGACCCTGCAGCCAGCATCCTCCCACAAGGTACTGACACAACACATTAGCCACGAAAAACACAGTAGCATTAAGGTTTCATGTCACGGTAAAGCACTTTGTAGCACTTAAAGTCTGTGGAGAAGGCCTTTGGACTTTATTATGCCGGGTAACGTGTGGTGTGGATGTCCTGTTTGTGACTCTGATGCAATTCAATAATGAAAAGGTCCACTGAGAACTGGTATCAGTGTGTTTTCTCTGTCTCTCTGTCTCTCTCTCTCTCTCTCTCTGAGTGTCTCTATCGCTCTCTCTCTCTCTCTCTCTCTCTCTCTCTCTCTCTCTCTCTCTCTCTGTTCCCCAGACTGTGAGGAGATAGAGGCTGTGTTGAGGTCCAGCCTGCCCTCTCTGTGTTGTCGTGTGTGAGTGGCCCTCTCTGCTGTGTGAGTCCCCAGGGCCCCAATGTGACCCTGCCGGCCCCAGGGCCACTCAGTACTGTCTGCTCACATTGCTGCACCTGGCCCTGCAGCATGGAGACAGGTACTTGGGGACATGTAGACACTGGCTCAGTTGTATGGTTATTAAAGACACGGCATTGCTTTGAAAGATGTCTGTTTACTGCGGCCAGTGGTTTACTTAGCATGAGAGGGTTATGTATGTGAGTGTGTGCATGTGTGTGTGTATATACACTGAGTCTACAAAATATTAGGAACACCTGCTCTTTCCATGACATAGACTGACCAGGTGAATCCAGGTGAAAGCTATGATCCCTTATCGATGCCACTTGTTAAACCCACTTTAATCAGTGTAGATGTAGGGGAGGAGTCAGAGCTACATAAGGATTTTTAAGCCTTGAGGCATGGATTGTGTATGTGTGTCATTCAGAGGTTCAAGGGGCAAAAGATTTAAGTGCCTTTGAATTAGGTATGGTAGTAGGTGCCAGGCGCCCTGGTTTGAATGTGTCAAGAACTGCAACGCTGCTGGGTTTTTCCCGTGTTTGTCAAGGATAGTCCACCACCCAAAGGACATCCAGCCAACTTGACACAACTGTGGGAAGCATTGGAGTCAACATGGGCCAGCATCCCTGTGGAATGCTTTCGACACCTTGTAGAGTCCATGTTGTTCTGAAAAAAGGGTGCAACCCAATGTTAGGAAGGTGTTCATAATGCTTTGTGCACTCAGTGTGTGTGTGTGTGTACAATACAATACACTTCCTGTACCTATCACTGCACCATCAATCGTTTTGTGTGTGCACGTGCATCATAAAACGTTGTGTGTGTGTGTGTGTGTGTGTGTGTGTGTGTGTGTGTGTGTGTGTGTGTGTGTGTGTGTGTGTGTGTGTGTGTGTGTGTGTGTGTACCAGGCTGCTCCATGACTCCACGGTGTTCTCCTGTGTGGTGACTCTGCTGTGCTCGGTGCAGGAGCAGGGAGACTCGGCCCTGCCTCCCTGTGAGCTCAGGTCTGCCCTCTACCTGCTGTCTGTCACACAGGACAAGAGCCCCGACCTGGACTGGGTAAATCAACTCATTTCAATAGGATTAAAATAGTGGGCTGCTGGCGCTCTAACAACATGTAATAAATTGCAGAAGGGTTGTTCATTCCTTGAAGTTTTTAACTGAAGTTATAGTCAATGAAATCCCACTTTGGTGCAAAAGGCTCCAACTAACACTCTTCATTCTTGGAACTCGGTTATGGAGTTACATCAACTATATATGCCTTTCTTTTTGAAAGCTGGGTAATAATGATACCGAAAGAGAGAGAGTTTTCCTTTTTATGTCCACAACAGTGCTAACACAACTCTAGTCCTCAACCCTTCGACGCGGACGATCACGTATTTGTGATCGTTGATGAGTGCTCCCTGCAGCGTACGATCTCAAATATGTGATTGGAACAGTAGCAACAGAATGTATGACGCAACAAACGCATCTTAACAGCATTGTCCTCTGAACAGCATCTAAATATTTTATGGTACTGATGGAAAATAAACGTCTTAAACTTTATTCCTCAATTTGACCTTTTATTGTAAAAGATGAATGCAAACTTCTTCATCCAAGCATCGCACGGAACACATCCACAGCCAAACTCATTCCATAAGCCAGTCTAAATGACAGGTTGTGCTGATGTACCACATCTCTGGTGAGCACAAGAGACTAATGTAATGTTTTTTAGAAAATAAATGCGTGTCAACTAAGCTGACAGCAGCTAAATTCTTTATGATGGTAACCATGTTTTTTATGTTTGACTTGGCAAATACTCTCTAATCCCAGAATGCCATTCACTATAAGATGCAAATAAACAAATTCAAAGATGGCTGCGCTCATTGCCAGAAAAATATGAACTTAGTTTAGCCACTTTTCAGCATATTAAAAATCGTTGATGTACTTGTTACAGTATATACAAGAACAACGCATTTAAAAGTGACCTTTTAATGTCCACAGCACAAGGTGCACCTGTGTAATGATCATGCTGTTTAATCAGCTTCTTTATATGCCACACATATTTTGGAAAATGAAAAATGCTCACTAACACGGATGTGTTCCATTTGAGAATAATAAGCTTTTTCTGTGTATGGACCATTTCTGGGATTTTTTTTAAACAATTTCAGCTCATGGAACATGGAATCAACACTTTACATGTTGCAGTTGATATTTTTGTTTGGTGTAGTTGCAGGGAGAAAAAAGCGGCTTCACTCTGTAGCGTGATATCAAGTGCAATAGAAGAAAATGTGCTTTGACGTTCCTCTCCAGCGGATGGATACCCATTGAGGTTGTGTAGGTTAATTTCTGTAGCTCAAGGGCACACCACAACTATATGTCCACTCTGGGGGGTGGAACTAACTAGTTACCATCAGCTCTTCCACTAGAACACGCTGCACGATTTAATTTGCATGAATAAATTTAGCAAAAAAAGAAACGTCCTCTCACTGTCAACTGTGTTTATTTTCAGCAAACTTAACATGTGTAAATATTTGTATGAACATAACAAGTCTCAACAACTGAGACATAAACTGAACAAGTTCCATAGACATGTGACTAATAGAAATTGAATAATGTGTCCCTGAACAAATGGGGGTCAAAATCAAAAGTAACAGTCAGTATCTGGTGTGGCCACCAGCTGCATTAAGTATTGCAGTGCATCTTCTCCTTGTGGACTGCACCAGATTTGCCAGTTCTTGCTGTGAGGCACATGCAAGTTCAATGCACCTCACCTGCTGTGAGGCCCTAGCCCTCACCCTCCGATCCAACAGGTCCCAGACGTGCTCAATGAGATTGAGATCCGGGCTCTTCGCTGAAACTGACATTCGCAGAACACTGACATTCCTGTCTTGCAGGAAATCACGCACAGAACGAGCAGTATGACTGGTGGCATTGTCATGCTGGAGGGTCATGTCAGGATGAGCCTGCAGGAAGGGTACCACATGAGGGAAGAGGATGTCTTCCCTGTAACACACAGCGTTGAGATTGCCTGCAATGACAACAAGCTCAGTCCGATGCTGCTGTCACATACCGCCCCAGACCATGACGGACCCTCCACCACCAAATCAATCCTGCTCCAGAGTACATGCCTCGGTATAACGCTAATTCCTTTGACGATAAACGCAAATCTGACCATCACCCCTGGTGAGACAAAACCACGACTCGTCAATGAAGAGCACTTTTTGCCAGTCCTGTCTGGTCCAGCGACGGTGGGTTTGTGCCCATAGGCAACATTGTTGCCGGTAATGTCTGGTGAGGACCTGCCTTACAACAGGCCTACAAGCCCTCAGTCCAGCCTCTCTCAGCCTATTGCGGACAGTCTGAGCACTGATGGAGGGATTGTGCGTTCCTGGTGTAACTCGGGCAGTTGTTGCTGCCATCCTGTACCTGTCCCGCAGGTGTGATGTTCGGATGTACCGATCCTGTGCAGGTGTTGTTACACGTGGTCTACCACTGCGAGGACGATCAGCTGTCCGTCCTGTCTCCCTGTAGCGCTGTCTCAGGTGTCTCACAGTACGGACATTGCAATTTATTGTCCTGGCAACATCTGTAGTCCTCATGCCTACTTGCAGCATGCCTAAGGCACGTTCACGCAGATGAGCAGGGACCCTGGGCATCTTTCTTTTGGTGTTTTTCAGAGTCAGTAGAAAGCCCTCTTTTAGTGTTCTAAGTTTACATAACAGTGACCTTAATTGCCTACCGTCTGTAAGCTGTTAGTGTCTTAATGACCGTTCCACAGGTGCATGTTCATTAATTGTTTATGGTTCATTGAACAAGCATGGGAAACAGTGTTTACAACCCTTTACAATGAAGATCTGTCAAGTTATTTAGATTTTTACAAATTATCTTTGAAAGACAGGGTCCTGAAAAAGGGACTTTTCTTTTTTTGCTGAGTTTATATACTTTATATTAACCTATAATGCTGTAGGGTGACTATCTAATGTAAATAAAATGCAGCCAGGGGAGTATGGAAATTATTGTTTTTGGCCTCTTTCTTGCTCTTTCATCTCTCGCTCCCGTTAATTATTTCTCCCTCTTATCCCTCTCCCAATCTCTAGCTGTGGGCTCTCTCCCTCTGGCTCTGAGGTTGCTGTGCCTGATGCAGACCAGTGGCTCCACTGAGAATGAGATGGACGGCATCCACTTCAAACTGCTCTACCACGGTGAGGTCACAGGGTCAAAAGGAGTCAGTCATGCATAATTCACTCAGCTCTATAGCTTTTGGTCCAACGTCATAACTTCTCCACTATTTCTCGCTGTACTCACTCTGTACTCACTCTGTACTCACGCTGTACTCTCGATTTTCTCGCTGATCTCCCTCTATTCTCACTCTGTACTCACGCTGTACTCACTCTGTACTCACGCTGTACTCACTCTGTACTCACGCTGTACTCACGCTGTACTCTCGCTGTACTCACTCTGTACTCACGCTGTACTCACGCTGTACTCTCGCTGTACTCACTCTCTACATTCAATATCAGTTCAATCGATATATAAATGCCTTAGAGTTTTTGCTCACATCAACAAAGCATATGACATAAGCATAAGCTGAATTTGTAGATGAAAGCAGTATTTAAGTATCAATAATATGTCGGATTTCTTCCGACTACAGATGTTATGATCTTGCATTCTGTCTGATGTCTTATTTTGTCTCCTGTCTTACTATGGGCGCGTTCCAGTGAGTAACCTGGCAGGGAAGCTGCAAGCCTCCAACACGGAGTGTCTGCTGCCAGCCTTCAGCTACCTGTACTGCTGTCTGTGCCTGTCCCTCCCCCTCACTGCACTGACAGAGGTGACAAACTCAGTCTGCCACCCTGTCCTTCTCATTAAGTGCAGCACATCGAGCAGCCCTCATACACTCTGCCACCTGCCTCTCTCTCTCTCACACACACAGTCCCCCAGAGACACATAATGCGTTGTGCCGTCTGGCCTGTAAGAGAGGCACACACTTGTACAGAACCAGTCGGTGCCATTCACAAGGGCACACAACACACTCACACATTAATTTGGTAATATGTTTTATGTATTGGATAATATCTTGAGTGTGATCTTTTTGTTTTTTCCCTCCCCAGCTGTGTCCATGCGGCTGTGTAACGCTGGGCTGATGGACCAACTGCAGGCTACTCTGAATCTCTCCTCCTCCTCTTCCCTCTCTCCTCCGTCTGCCCTGCTGTGCTGCTCTCGCCACCCTGCAGCACACTCATTCAGCTCAGGTTGTTCTGTCACACTAACCCTTATGAAGACCTTTACACAGGCTACACAATGTACACCCTTATGAAGACCTTTACACAGGCTACACAATGTACACCCTTATGAAGACCTTTACACAGGCTACACAATGTAGTACAAAACACACTGGAGTGAGGACAGGAGCAGGGGATTTACCAGGGGAGACACACTGTCCTCTACAGCTGACAATGGAACACACACATTGAATACAGCACTCAAAACAGAAAAATGTATCAGAGACCTTGATGTTAGACAATACATTTGTCTTTTTGTACTGTAGGACAGTGTGTTGTTGAACAGAGAGCGTTGTTGACATAGAGATCCTGTTAAATTACATTCCTAGTTCTATGATTGTTGCCTTATCATGTCTTGTCATTTTCTTCCCCCTCTGTATCCCAAGGTCCATAAAAGCATCAGTTTGAACCTGGGCAGCACGGTGCAGGCCCTGGTCTTTGGGAAGAGGAAGACAGCCAGCCTCTTACTGGGTAACAACGCTCCACCACACTAAGCAGAGCAAAGCAGCATTGTTACCCAGGCTTTAATTCTGTTATGTGGCCTTCCTCCAACAGAGGAGTTGGGATAGAAATGTCCCTCTGGTTGTGTATCTCTGTCTCCCTGTTGTATGAGTGGGCTGTCAGGGTGATCTACGGTCTCTCTCCTCCGCTGCCGCCTCCTCCCTCTCTCAGTTTTCTCTCTCGCTCTCCTTCTCTCTTTCTGCTATCGCTAATTGTCTCTTCTCTCCCTTAGAGGGGTCTAATATCTCAATGTACATGAGTGTTTGACAAAAGGGTCCTCTTTCAACCTCTCCCCTCTCTCTTCTCTGCCCACGTTCTCTCTCTCCTCACTCCAAATCTCCCTGAATCCCACCCCATCCCCCTCCACATCCTCTCGTTCCTCTGTCTTCCCTCATTCTGCCTCTCCTCCCTCGCCTTCCACCCCACAGCTAGTTCCCTGAGGCTGCTGTAGGCTGTTCTAGATGTTGACCTGGAGTCTCCAGTGCTGTGTGTGAGTGTTGGCCCTGGGGCAGGACAGAGGCCCCTGGGGGACACAGACAGCTCTCGGTACCCATTGGGATCCTACGGGGCCCACTGCCTCATCACCGCACTCTACGGCCTCCTGCTGCAGGTCAGACACACCACACATACACACACACACACTCACTCACTCACTCTACAGGGCTATTAACACCCCAGAGCTGTTAACACTACAAAGCTGTTAACACTACAGAGCTGTTAACACCACAGAGCAGACAACACTCCAAAGCTGTTAACACACCAGAGCTGTTAACACTACAGAGCAGTTAACACCCCAGAGTTGTTAACACTACAGAGTTGTTAACACTACAGAGCTGTTAACATTACAGAGCTGTTAACACTACAGAGCAGTTAACACCCCAGAGTTGTTAACACTACAGAGTTGTTAACACTACAGAGCTGTTAACATTACAGAGCTGTTAACACTACAGAGCAGACAACACTCCAGAGCTGTTAACACACCAGAGCTGTTAACACTACAGAGAAGTTAACACCCCAAAGTTGTTAACACTACAGAGTTGTTAACACTATAGAGCTGTTAACATTACAGAGCTGTTAACACTACAGAGCTGTTAACACTACAGAGCTGTTAACACTACAGAACTGTTAACACCCCAGAGCTGTTAACACTACAGAGCTGTTAACACTACAGAACTGTTAACACCCCAGAGTTGTTAACACTACAGAGCGGTTAACACTACAGAGCTGTTAACACTACAGAACTGTTAACACTACATAGCTGTTAACACTACAGAGCTGTTAACACTACAGAGCTGTTAACACCCCAGAGTTGTTAACACTACAGAGCGGTTAACACTACAGAGCTGTTAACACTACAGAACTGTTAACACTACAGAGCGGTTAACACCCCAGAGCTGTTAACACTACAGAGCGGTTAACACTACAGAGCTGTTAACACTACAGAGCGGTTAACACTACAGAACTGTTAACACTACAGAGCGGTTAACACCCCAGAGCTGTTAACACTACAGAGCGGTTAACACTACAGAGCTGTTAACACTACAGAGCGGTTAACACTACAGAGCTGTTAACACTACAGAGCGGTTAACACTACAGAGCTGTTAACACTACAGAGTTGTTAACACTACAGAACTGTTAACACTACAGAGCTGTTAACACTACAGAACTGTTAACACTACAGAGCTGTTAACACTACAGAGCGGTTAACACTACAGAGCGGTTAACACTACAGAGCTGTTAACACTACAGAGCGGTTAACACTACAGAGCTGTTAACACTACAGAGCTGTTAACACCTCAGAGTTCTTCCCCATACTGTTTTTATTCCTACATTTTCCATTGATTCATTGTTTTCATTGTTGTTCGACAAGCATCCCTGATAGAACACAAGGCTGATGTGGTAAAGCACTCAAATGTGTCCTTCCTTTCTACCCTCTGTTTCTCTTTCTCTACAGTGCAACCTTTTCTATTCTATGTATAGTACACTGGTGTTAATGGCAGGGTTATGGGGATAAACACACTTCATAAATACTGCGTATCATTACTGTCATCACTTAATGTCTGGGTCAGAGCTCACAGTAACTCTACATGAAGCGTCTTCAACTCCTCCTGTCTCTCCCGCTGTCTCTATAGCATAGTTTAGTCTATGCTGTGTATGTATAGTGAAGAATGCACTTAATGTGTCCCTCTTCCTATATAACCAATTTGGTGTTGAATAATTCCATATCAGTGGCTGCTCTGTAGAGCGTAGCTCCTCCACCTCGGTCCACTGCGCTGTGGTGCGCTAAGCCGATGATGTGAGTCTGCACTGGCTTCCAGGATTAGACTGGAACTCTCTGTGGACCTCCTCTCTATAGCCATCTGCCCTACTTCACTATTTTGGGACACTAATCACTAGTCACTGCCTCAGTAGGGGCGGCTGTGGAGTGGGAGGGGTAATGCATTATTAAATAATCCCTCACTCTCTCTCTTTCTCTCGTTCTATCTGGTTCTCTCTCTTTTCCATCCCTCTGTTTGGCTTAATATCTTTTCTCTCTCTCTTCTATTCATCCCTCCAGCTGGCTAAATGTCTTTCTGTCCTCCGCCTCTTCCAGAAGCAGGAGCTGTTGCTCAGTGTGTCAGTGATCTGCCTGAGGTCTCTGCTGCAGTTTCTGCAAAGGAGAAGTCCATCTACAGGTACCAGACTCAATCAAATCAACAGGTGTAGACTAACAGTGAAATGTTTCCTTATGGGTCCTTTTGCAACAATGCAGAGTTAAAGATAAAAATAGAAATAGTGACACACGGATAAATACACAGTGAATAATGAATAACAGTAACGAGTAAAAATAACAACACAGGTATCTTTTGGTTGTCACTATAGCAACAGCCTCCAGGAACAACAAAATACACAACATTCACATCTTCCAGTTAAATGAGGAAAAGGAATTAATCCACAATATGTACATAACTGCCATGTGGTACAGTATTTAGAATTTTAGTACAGAAAAAGATCATTCATATTTAGGTTAGTTGTAGAGCTCAAACTGATTTAGTCAGCATTCTTTGGAAGGTTAGCCTGGTTTCTGTGTCCAGTATCGCTGAATGACTGTATAGCTACTGTACATCGTTACAATCTGTGTGAAAGTGCAAGGTGCTATTTCAAATTTTAAAAATGGAACGCTCCATTCCTTTTTTATATAGCACCTTTCATTTTTTATATTCTTCCGAGCATGGATTAAATTAATTCTATTATTTTTGCATCTCAGTCTCCCTGGGTTATTCCTTTTTATGATTTGAGTGCAAGTACTTTTTGAACTCTACAGATGTTTTCTCTTCCACGCATTCTTTAATTTTAGCGTGACGGCAAACCCTCATACTGGCTTTCTATATATATATATATATATATATATATATGTACAGTTGAAGTCGGAAGTTTACATACACCTTAGCCAAATACCTTTAAACTCAGTTTTTCACAATTCCTGACATTTAATCCTAGTAAAAATTCCCTGTTTTAGGTCAGTTAGGATCACCACTTTATTTTAAGAATGTGAAATGTCAGAATAATAGAAGAGAGAATGATTTATTTCAGCTTTTATTTCTTTCATCGCATTCCCAGTGGGTCAGAAGTTTACATACACTCAATTAGTATTTGGTAGCAATTAGTATTTAGTATTTGTGTCAAATGTTTCAGGTAGCCTTCCACAAGCTTCCCACAAAAAATTGGGTGAATTTTGGCCCATTCCTCCTGACAGAGCGGGTGTAACTGAGTCAGGTTTGTAGGCATCCCTATATGCTTTTTCAGTTCTGCCCACAAATTTTATATAGGATTGAGGTCAGGGCTTTGTGATGGCGACTCCAATACCTTGACTTTGTTGTCCTTAAGCCATTTTGCCACAACTTATGAAGTATGCCTGGGGTCATTGTCCATTTGGAAGACCCATTTGCGACCAAGCTTTAACTTCCTGACTGATATCTTGAGATGTTGCTTCTATATATCCACATAATTTTCCTTTCTCATGATGCCACCTATTTTGTGAAGTGCACCAGACCCTCCTGCAGCAAAGCACCCCCACAACATGATGCTGCCACCCTGTGCTTCACGATTGGGATAGTGTTCTTCGGCTTGCAAGCCTTCGCCTTTTTCCTCCTAACATAATGATGGTCATTATGGCCAAACAGTTCTATTTTTGTTTCATCAGACCAGAGGACATTTCTCCCAAAAGTACAATCTTTGTCCCCATGTGTAGTTGCAAACCGTAGTCTGGCTTTTTTTATGGCGGTGTTTGGAGAAGTGGCTTCTTCCTTGCTGAGCGCCCTTTCAGGTTATGTCGATTATAGGACTCGTTTTACTGTGGATATAGATACTTTTGTACCTGTTTCCTCCAGCATATTCACAAGGTCCTTTGCTGTTGTTCTGGGATTGATTTGCACTTTTCGCACCAAAGTACGTTCATCTCTAGGAGACAGAACGCGTCTCCTTCCTGAGAGGTATGACGGCTGCGTGGTCCCATGGTGTTTATACTTGCGTACTATTGTTTGTACAGATGAACGTGGTACCTTCAGGCGTTTGGAAATTGCTCCCAAGGATGAACCAGTCTACAATATTTTTTCTGAGGTCTTGGCTGATTTCTTTTGATTTTCCCATGATGTCAAGCAAAGAGGCACTGAGTTTGAAGGTAGGCCTTGAAATACATCCACAGGTACACCTCAGGTACACCTCCAATTGACTCAAATGATGTCAATTAGCCCATCAGAATCTTCTAAAGACATGATATCATTTTCTGGAATTTTCCAAGCTGTTTAAAGGCACAGTCAACATAGGGTATGTAAACTTCTGATCGACTGGAATTGTGATACAGTGAAATAATCTGTCTGTAAACAATGGTTGGAAAAATTACTTGTGTCATGTACAAAGTAGATGTCCTAACCGACTTGCCAAAACTATAGTTTGTTAACAACAAATTTGTGGAGTGGTTGAAAAACGAGTTTTGCTTTCTCCAACCGAAGTGCTTGTAAACTTCCGACTTCAACTGTATATACAGGGAGTACCAGTACCGAGTCGGTGTGCAGGGGTACGAGGTAATTGAGGTAGCTTTGTACATATGGGTAACAGGTAAAGTGACGAGGCAACAGGTTAGATAATAGACAGTAGCAGCAGCGTATGTGGTGAGTGTGAAAGTGTGTGTGTGTGGCGTCAGAATGCCTGTATGCGCATGTTATGTGTGTGTGAGCATATGTAGTGTGCATGTTGGGGTGTCAGTGTAAGTGTGTGTGAGTGTGTGGGTAGAGTCCAGTGTTTGTGAGATTTAGTTATTAAAAGGGTCAATGCAGGTACAGTGTGGCAAAAAGTATTTAGTCAGCCACCAATTGTGCAAGTTCTCCCACTTTTAAAGATGAGAGAGGCCTGTAATTTTCATCATAGGTACACTTCAACTATGACAGACAAAATGAGAAAAAAAATCCAGAAAATCACATTGTAGGATTTTTAATGAATTTATTTGCAAATTATGGTGGAAAATAAGTATTTGCTCACCTACAAACAAGCAAGATTTCTGGCTCTCACAGACCTGTAACGTCTTCTTTGAGAGGCTCCTCTGTCCTCCGCTCGTTACCTGTATTAATGGCACCTGTTTGAACTTGTTATCAGTATAAAAAACACCTGTCCACAACCTCAAACAGTCACACTCCAAACTCCACTATGGCCAAGACCAAAGAGCTGTCAAAGGACACCAGAAACAAAATTGTAGACCTGCACTAGGCTGGGAAGACTGAATATGCAATAGGTAAGCAGCTTGGTTTGAAGAAATCAACTGTGGGAGCAATTATTAGGAAATGGAAGACATACAAGACCACTGATAATCTCCCTCGATCTGGGGCTCCACGCAAGATCTCACCCCGTGGGGTCAAAATGATCACAAGAACGGTGAGCAAAAATCCCAGAACCACACGGGGGGACCTAGTGAATGACCTGCAGAGAGCTGGGACCAAAGTAACAAAGCCTACCATCAGTAACACACTACGCCGCCAGGGACTCAAATCCTGCAGTGCCAGACGTGTCCCCCTGCTTAAGCCAGTACATGTTCAGGCCCATCTGAAGTTTTCTAGAGAGCATTTGGATGATCCAGAAGAAGATGGGGAGAATGTCATGTGGTCAGATGAAACCAAAATATAACTTTTTGGTAAAAACTCAACTCGTCATGTTTGGAGGACAAAGAATGCTGAGTTGCATCCAAAGAATACCATACCTACTGTGAAGCATGGGGGTGGAAACATCATGCTTTGGGGCTGTTTTTCTGCAAAGGGACCAGGACGACTGATCCGTGTAAAGGAAAGAATGAATGGGGCCATGTATCGTGAGATTTTGAGTGAAAACCTCCTTCTATCTGCAAGGGCATTGAAAATGAAACCGTGGCTGGGTCTTTCAGCATGACAATGATCCCAAACACACCGCCCGGGCAACAAAGGAGTGCCTTCGTAAGAAGCATTTCAAGGTCCTGGAGTGGCCTAGCCAGTCTCCAGATCTCAACCCCATAGAAAATCTTTGGAGGGAGTTGAAAGTCTGTGTTGCCCAGCAACAGCCCCAAAACATCACTGCTCTAGAGGAGATCTGCATTGAGGAATGGGCCAAAATACCAGCAACAGTGTGTGAAAACCTTGTGAAGACTTACCGAAAACGTTTGACCTCTGTCATTGCCAACAAAGGGTATATAACAAAGTATTGAGATAAACTTTTGTTATTGACCAAATACTTATTTTCCACCATAATTTGCAAATAAATTCATTAAAAATCCTACAATGTGATTTTCTGGATTTTTTTCATAGTTGAAGTGTACCTATGATGAAAATGACAGGCCTCTCTCATCTTTTTAAGTGGGAGAACTTGCACAATTGGTGGCTGACTAAATACTTTTTTGGCCCACTGTATACCCGGGTATCCATTTGATTAGCTATTTAGCAGCCTTGTTTAGCAGTCTTTTGGCTTGGGGTTAGAAGCTGTAGCAGGTTGAACAGAGAGAACAGTTTATGGCTTGGGTTGCTGGAGTCTTCCTCTGATTCCGCCTAGTATAGAGGTCCTGGATGGCAGGGAGCTCGGCCCCAGTGATGTACTGGGCCGTACTCACCACCCTCTGTAGCGCCTTGCGGTCGGGCGCCTTGCAGTTGCCGTATCAAGCGGTGATGCAGCCAGTCAAGATGCTTTCAAAGGTGCAACTGTTGAACTTTTTGAGGATTTCAGGGCCCATGCCAAATATTTTCAGCCTCCTGAGGGGAAGAAGCGATGTTGTGCCCTCTTCACAACTGTGTGGGTGTGTCTTTACCATGTTAATTCATTAGTGATGTGGACACTGAGGAACTTGAAGCTCTTGACCTGCTACACTACAGCCCCATTGATGTGGATGGGACCGTGCTCGCCCTTGCATTTCCTGCAGTCCACGATCAGCTCCTTTGTGTCGCTGACTTTGAGTGAAAGGTTGTAGCCCTGGCACCACACTACCAGGTTTCTGACCTCCTCCCTAGAGGCTTCCTCATAGTTGTCGGGTGATCAGTCCTATCAGCATGGGTGGATGTGTTGTTGCCTACCCTCACCTCCTGGGGGCGGCCTGTCAGGAAGTCCGGGATCCAGTTGCAGAGGGAGGTGTTCAGTCCCAGGGTCCTGAGCTTGGTGATTATTTGTTTATTTGGACGGTAGTGTTGATTGCTGAGCTTTAGTCATTGAACATCATTCTTATATAGGTATTCATTTTGTCCTGGTGGGTGAGGGCAGTGTAGGGTGCAATAGAGATTGCATCATCTGTGGGTTCGGGGTGTCTGGGATGATGGTGTTGATGTGATACATGATCCACCTTTCAAAGCATTTCATGGCTATATATTTTAGTGCTATGGGGCGATAGTTATTTAGGCAGGTTACCTTGGCGTTCTTGGGAACCGGGACTATGGTGGTCTGCTTGAAACAAGTTGGTATTACAGGCCGGGTCAGGGATAGGTTGAAAATGTCAGTGAAGACACTTGCTAGATGGTCAGCACATGCTCTGAGTACACACCCTGGTATTCCGTCTGGCCCTATACCTTGCGAATGTTAACCTGTTTTTGGTCTTTCATTGGCTACGGAGAACAAGATCACACAGTCGTCCGGAACAGCTGGCGCTGTCATGCATGGTTCAGTGTTGCTTGCCCTCAAAGCGGGCATAGAAGGCATTTAGCTTGTCTGGTAGGCTCGCGTCACTGGGCAGCTCGCGTCTGGTTTTCCCTTTGTAGTCCGTAGTAGTTTTCAAGCTCTGCCACATCCGACGAGCATCAGAGCCGGTGTATTTGGGTTCAATCTTAATCCTGTATTGATGCTTTGCGTGTTTGATGGTTCGTCTGAAGGCATAGCGGGATTTCTTATAAGCGTCCGGATTAGTGTCCCGTACCTTGAAAGCGGCAGCTCTAGTCTTTAGCTCGATGCAGATGTTACCTGTAATCCATGGCTTCTGGTTGGGATATGTACGTATGGTCACTGTGGGGACCACGTCGTCAATGCACTTTGAAGAAGTTGATGACTGAGGTGGTATACTCCTCAATGCCATTGGATGAATTCCAGAACATATTCCAGTCTGTGGTAGTAGAACAGTCCTGTAGCGTAGCATCTGCGCCATCTGGCCACTGTATGTCAGTGTATTCACGCCTCACCATCATCCTGACCTCTCCTTTTCCCCTCTGTCACCAGCCCAGCATGTGGTGTGTCAGCCCTGGAGTCGCTTCCTGCTCTACTCTCTGCTCAACTCTGGAGAGAGCTGCCTGCTTCACCCAGCCACATTCACACTACTCACACTGGTAAGACTGCACCCAGCCACACTCACACTACTCACACTGGTAAGACTGCACCCAGCCACACTCACACTGGTAAGACTGCACCCAGCCACACTCACAATGGTAAGACTGCACCCAGCCACACTCACACTACTCACACTGGTAAGACTGCACCCAGCCACACTCACACTACTCACACTGGTAAGACTGCACCCAGCCACACTCACACTGGTAAGACTGCACCCAGCCACACTCACACTACTCACACTGGTAAGACTGCACCCAGCCACACTCACACTACTCACACTGGTAAGACTGCACCCAGCCACACTCTGCTAGGTGAACTGAACAAGTGTGCTCGCATACTCCCTTAAAAAACCTTTGCTTGAAAAACGAGAGGCAATAGTACTGCTTGTCTTGAGACGCCATAGCCAGTATACACTTCCTCAAAATAGTTAGAATTAATCTAAGATAACTCAAGAAAACTGCAATTCATTTGGATGTTTTTGCCAAGGAGATCTTAGTCACACAATTTTACATCTAACTAAGATGTTTGGTGCAGTATTTCTAGAGGTGAAAAAATCTACATGAAAACGAATTGTCTGTCATTGAATGACAAACACTTAATTGAAGAATCCCTACTGTTGACCAATCACAGATGAAGGAGCGTAGACTTTTTCTACCGAACTTCGGCTTGTCACAAGAAAAATGTTTGAGTGGACAAATAGTCGAAAAAACCCTTGCGAAGACCAAAACGTCCCAAAATGGCGTCATAATAAATACACATATATGAACTACTCCGAACTGTTTCGGATGGGAAGCATGCAGATGCTTCAAGACTGCACCCGGACACACTCATACTACTGTTGGTATTTGAAGCAGTGCAGGGCCATTTTGAAGTGTATTAAAATGTGTCTTTGCCTTCTGTTTGTAAGCACCCCGATGATGCCTTGAATCCCAACACATGTCCCTCCCATGCAGCTGTTGCGGTATGGCAGTAGGGTGGTGGTGTGGGAACCAGACCTGTGTCAGGTGTTGGAGGCGGTGGAGAAGAGAGACCTGAACGAGCTGGGAGAGAACACAACACAGGCCCCGAGACAGCTGCGCACACAGGTACAGTACACAACACAGGCCCTGAGACAGCTGCTCACACAGGTACAGTACACAACACAGGCCCTGAGACAGCTGATCACACAGGTACAGTACACAACACAGGCCCTGAGACAGCTGCTCACATAGGTACAGTACACAACACAGGCCCCGAGACAGCTGCTCACACAGGTACAGTACACAACCCAGGCCCTGAGACAGCTGCTCACACAGGTACAGTACACAACACAGGCCCCGAGACAGCTGCTCACACAGGTACAGTACACAACCCAGGCCCTGAGACAGGTGCTCACACAGGTACAGTACACAACACACTGACTGGAACACATACAGCAGCAGAGTGAAATGCAAACATAGAGCACACAGGCAGAGCTCTATGAGACTATGTTGAACGTCACTGAGACACACTCTTTTAATTGTCCCATGTCCAAGCAGCCCCCTGTCACCACCTCTACGCCATTGTGACACCCATGACAGTGGCAGGACACAGGCCCTCATAGGATTCGTCTGGCTCAGAAATGGAATGTCACTGCACTGAAAAGTCATCAATGTCCCCATTTGTCATGCGATACAGCATCATGCTGGCCCTGCTGCCTCCCTTAGTGACAGAGCTTTGATGTGTGTGTGTGTGTGTGTGTGTGTGTGTGTGACTCTTATTCAGGGGTTAGCGGGGCTGAATGTACTACAGCAGTGTGCGCTTCAGTAGCTTGTCAGATCAGAGCGGTTCTTATAGGAGACTGTTCTGTCACGATATCTGGTGCATGCTGCCTCTTATAATAATAATAATAATAGATTTATTTTATATAGCGCTTTTCATTACAAAGATAATCTCAAATATGCTGTAAATACAAACTAAACAAATGTAGAAATCTGGCAGGTCTTGGTGATGGTCTTCCACAGATTCAGATGATACAGTGTGTTCAGCCAGGCAGTTAAGAAAAGCTGGGCAGTAGCGTAAGCGGATGGACCTTCGATGGCACTGAGAGGGAGCTGCGTCATTCAGAAATATAGGCCAATCTGAGGCCACCGATTTGGATGGTCATGGCTAGATGGGATACAGACGTCAAATTGACGTCAAACGTTTTTGTTTTTTTGCATTTTAGCTAACCATAACTCTTTTCTTAAGATGAACCTAATTCTCCTAGCTTGCTATGTTAATTATCCTAACCTGCTGCGTAAATTCTCCTGACCTGCTACTTAAAGTACATTCTGGTCAATTCTGACATAAGCTGTATCCCAGGGGTAGGCAACCCTGTTGCTTGAGTACTGCGAGATTTTGTTCCCAACTAGGCACTACACCTGACCAACAGCTAATTGATCAGTAAAGTGATTGCCTAAATTCAAACAACTGGTCTTCCCGGTCGGTTAAATCAAAAACATGAAGTGGCTGCTGCACTCCAGGACCAGGGTTGCCTACCCTTGCTGTATCCCTTCTAGCCTATGTAACGCTGTGTCGTTGTATCTGTCGAACTGCTTTGCTTTATCTTGGCCAGGTCGCAATTGTAAATGAGAACTTGTTCTCAACTTGCCTACCTGGTTAAATAAAGGTTAAATAAATAAATAAAATATTTACTGCCAACTGCAGTTATGGAATGTTTGCTCATGAGTAAGTTCATTGGCTGATCCCTCCTGGTGACCTGGATGGAGGTACTGTATGTGATCCTTCACAACCCATAGGAAGTCCCACCCAGTTGACTTCTTCAAATTGTGAAAGTCGCCAATGGTGCTGCCCATGCTGAAACGGGCTTTTGGCATTAGAGTCCTCTGTCTATGGGTTTACTTGCTTTCGTGATAAGCGGGAGGGGGAGGGATTTACCGCGTACAAAGGCCTGTGTGCCGCTCTAAAATTTCCGTCTGGAAACCACCTCCTTCCATGTAATCGCTGGCTGTCATTCGTCCAAGCAGAGCCAGCCGGTGCGATCGTGGCACAGGCGGAGTGGAGCAAGCGACTTCTGTATGTAAATTAAAATTTCAAACGCGATATTGTCACCTGAGTATTGTAGCAAACACTCCGCAACTGATGTCTCCATTTTTACGAGGAAACTGATGCTAGCGAGAAATAATCGTTGGTTTTGCTATCGTTTTATATCGTGCTGTTTCTTACTACGAGGTGAGTGAACGGCGAGTTTGCGATGATGTTGAAGTCTAGTGTCCACAGCTGACCAGTAGCGAGTGAAATGCATGCATTGGGATACAGATGGGTTTACATTGTCATTAAAATTCTCGATGACCGGTTTATTCACAAGTAGTCCCGTCAGGTAATGAAATGCTGCTATTTCATGTGCCTCGGGTGTTTTCAAAGATAGCGAACTGCACACCACGAAAACGCGAACGTTTTCTAAAACCATGCAACACAGATCATTGTGGTTCGAGCCTCTTCCTTGAAATGGTGCCTGACATACTAATGATGGGAAACATTAAATTAAAGGATCGTTCAAGACCACTGTATGCAAAACAACTTCCAAGCGGGGTCAGAAAGGGGTCATTTTGATTGGCAGTATGTCAACCTTTTATCTCAACAAGTTTACGTTTTGTATGACATTTCCCTTAAAGTATCAATTATTGCCAACAAAATACTTGGTCAATACCCAGTGCTTCTCTGAAAGCATAACGTTACCAATAACAGCTGTCTGATTTACGCAGTGAGCTCCGATATTGTAATGTATCTCACCCTGAACCTCAAACCTCCGACTGATTGATTATATGGTACAACATACTGTATGTACTAGATTACATTTCATGTATTAAGAAAATATCTTACAACAGCCTACATACAGAGTTTGATGGACCATTCTGTAATGATGGACAGCCAGGGGCGTCATGCACACATTGTTTTATAGGGGGCACGAATTATGTGTGGATGAATTCTTTAGCACGGTCTGGAGCCCCCTCCAGATTGTAAGAAAAAGCTGTTTCAGGTGTTTGAAAAATCCTAAATTGTCCCTCTATAGCCATATGATTATACCTAATTCCATGTAAAATACATGTATTTTTCTGCATAGGTTATGTAAACATACCTCTTTTCCTGTTCAATTGTAATTTTCATTAAAATGCCACACTGGTGTATATAGTATCATAACCTTAAATATGCTTCTCTGCATCTTTGCTAGCCCAGCTGGCTGCATATTGCGCTCTTATTCCTTTCCATCTTTTGTCATCTGCATCCAACTGGACTCCATGCAGCCGGCCATACACTCATGGCCCCCGGCGACTGGCTCTACATAAAATATCCTCCATTCAGGGGCGAGGGTGCCAATTTCCTCCTTGACTAGCTTTAAAAATATGCACACTGTCTTAATAAAACACAATTTTCGACCACCATGCTTGAGTGGTTAGTGCTACTTCCTGGTGTTGCACACGGCGTTCAGCCAGGGATAAACAGACTGCTGCAGCCTGATTTGGCTGAACATCAGCGGTAGCAGTAGCCACTCTAGCATGGTGGTGCATTTTAGACAGTACCCATATTTTTTCCCAGCGGCTCTTCGTTAAAACTAGTTGAGGAAATTGAAGCCCTTACAGCCTGAATCGAGGATGCTTTATGTATGAGACGGTCGCCGGGGGACGAGTGTATAGAAATATGGGTTGGTTGTTTAGCAACAAAACCGACACGTGGCAACTATGGAGAAAACAAACAGGGTTGGCTTATTTTTATTTTACCTTTATTTAACTAGGCAAGTCAGTTAAGAACAAATTCTTATTTTCAATGACAGCCTAGGAACAGTGGGTTAACTGCCTTGTTCAGGGGCAGAACGACAGATTTGTACAATGTCAGCTCGGGGGTTTGAACTTGCAACCTTCCAGTTACTAGTCCAACGCTCTAACCACTAGGCTACCCTGCCTACATTGACAACATGTAAACTACATTTAGTCTCCAAGTGTTTATTGAAAACATACACTGAACAAAAATGTATAAATGCAACATCCAACAATTTCTAAGAATTTACTGAGTTACAGTTCATATAAAGAAATCGGTCAATTGAAATAATGTATTGGGACCTAATCTATGGATTTCACATGACTGGGAATACAGATACCTTTTTATAAAAATAAATAAAAAGTAGGGGGTGGATCAGAAAACCAGTCTGCCTTATGCAGCACGACACATCTCCTTCGCATAGAGTTAATAAGGCTGATTGTGGAATGTTGTCCCACTCCTCTTCAATGGCTGTGTGAAGTTACTGGATATTGGCGGAAACTGGAACACACTGTTGTACATGTTGATCCAGAGCATCCCAAACATGCTCAATGGGTGACATGTCTTGTGAGTATGCAGGCCATGTAGGAACTGGGACATTTTCAGCTTCCAGGAATTGTGTACAGATCCTTGGGACATGGGGGGGCTTGCATTATCATGCTGAAACATGAGGGATGGCGGTGGATGAATAGCACGACAATGGGCCTCAGGATCTCGTCACGGTATCTCTGTGCATTCAAATTGTCATTGATAAAATGCATTTGTGTTCGTTTGCATAGTTTATGCCTGCCCATACCATAACCCCACCCCCACCATGGGGCACTCTGTTCACAAAGTTGTCATCAAACCGCTTGCCCACACGATGCCATACACACTGTCTGCCATTTGCCCGGTTTAGTTGAAACCAGGATTAATCTGTGAAGAGCACACTTCTCCACCGTGCCAGCGACCGTCAAAGGTGAGCATTTGCCCACTGAAGTCGTTTACGACGCCGAACTGCAGTCAGGTCAAGACTGGTGAGGATGCAGAGCACGAAGATGAGCTTCCCTGAGGCGGTTTTTGACAGTGTGTGCAGAAATTCTTTGGTTGTGCAAACCCACAGTTTCATCAGTTGTCCAGGTGGTTGGTCTCAGACAATCCCGCTGGTGAAGAAGCTGGATGTGAAGGTCCTTGGTTGGCATGTTCACACTTGTGCGGTTGTGAGGCCGGTTGGACAAATTCTCAAAAATTACGTTGGAGGCAGCTTATAGTAGAGAAATGAACATTCAGTTCTCTGGCAACAGCTCTGGTGAACATTCCTGCAGTGTTTTTTAACCCTCTTTTCTCCCCATTTGCGTGGTATCCAATTGATAGTTAGTCGTGTCTCATCGCTGCAACTCCCATACGAACTCGGGAGAGGCAAAGGTCAAGAGCCGTGTGTCCTCCCAAACACAACCCAACCAAGCCGCACTGCTTCTTGACACAATGTCCACTTAACCTGGAAGCCAGCCGTTACCAATGTGTCGGAGGAAACACCAGGCAACCGTGTCAGCGTGCACTGTGCCCGGCCCACCACAGGAGTTGCTAGTGCGCGATGGGACAAGGACATCCCTGCCGGCCAAACCCTCCCTTATCCCGGACGACGCTGGGCCAATTGTGCTCCACCCCATGGGTCTCCCGGAGGCTGCGACAGAGCCTGGACTTTAACCCAGAATCTCTAGTCGCACAGCTTTCACTGCGATGGCTCTTAATCAGCTTCTTGAAATGCTACACCTGTCAGGTGGATGTATTATCTTGCCAAAGGAGAAATGCTCAATAACAGGGACGTAAACAACATTTGAGAGAAATACACACAAAAAAAATGTGAAACATTTCCGGGATTTATTTCAGCTCATGAAACAGTGTTGCGTTTATATTTTTGTCCAGTGTAAATACATTTGCACAATGAGCGCTTGTCTTGCAAATACATTTTTATAGTTGTTGGTTAGCTATCTAGTGAATTTAAGCCATTTTTAGCATTGACATGAAATCCTTAACACCTCCAAAGCAAGACATGATATCAAGAATAACATGAATCTAGCTGAAACGGGTCACTTACCATTCCCCACATGGGAGTTTCTTGTCATTGTTGGTGGCTATCTGGCCACCCAGAATCACAACTCACGGACTTCTGCCTCATTGAAGAGTGCGCATCGTTTTCGTGACGTCAGCTAACCCATCTATAGCCAACTGCAATAGAGCCCAGTTGGATGCAGATAACAAACTAGGAATAATACGGCCAGTTGGCCTACATCTCTGCTAAAATATTTAAAGGAACGCGAGTCTTGTTTAGTAATTGCTTGCTTTTCTAATGTCTAGCGACCTTGCCAGCAGGCATGCCTGATAAGATAGTTAGACAAGCTACTCTAACTTGATCGCCTGCAATGGCTTGCTAGCTAGTTTCCCAGTCGCCCAACCTCAAAACTGTCTGGGCTAGCTAAAGCCAACTTCATAAAATTGCTAGATGGCTATTATTACAGAGAAACAACCATTTTTAGTTTGCTTTATTAATCAAGAAGGAATCAATAGGCTACAAAGCTTCATCAAATTAGTTTACAAACATACGTCTTGCAAGTCCTGCCCATCACTGGCATCTAAAATCAAATCAAACGCTGTGTGTCTCTCTCTCCTCCACTGACGATACTGTCTGTATGCACTAAGGATCCTGAGTGACGCAGCGGTCACTACAGACCTGGGTTCGATCCCGGGCTGCATCACAACCGGCCGTGTTCGGGAGTCCCGTAGGGCTGTGCACAATTGGCCCAGCATCGTCCGGGTTAGGGGAGGGTTTGGCCGGGGTAGGCCGTAATTGTAAATAAGATTTTGTTCTTAACTGACTTGCCTAGTTAAATAAAAATCTAATGTCCTGCTTAGAATATCTTTGCTCCTTGGTGCACCTTGTAAAGAATCACTTACTAGGGAGAATAGGGGGGTTACTCTTTGTCTGGTCCAGTCAGTGTGCCCCCTCCGCAAAGTACCACTGACAAATTAATATAAAACGTGGACTTAAAAATGTAGTTGTCATTATTTTTGAAACAGGACAAATCTGAGGGGGCACTTTCCCTCGTCTCCCCCTATGGGCATGACACCTCTGGACACAGCTGATGGGGGGGATTACAGTAAATGGGTGCATTTTGGAGTGTCATTTCTCAAATTCTGTGCTTTGCATGATGCCTGTGGGATATGATTGATCTGTCCTAGTCACTTGCCCCCTCTGCTCCACCTTAATATCCCAGCACTTTGTCTAGTCCGATGGAAACATCAATGCTGGATGTCCATTTTGGCCATGGTGTTGACACTAATCAAATCTATTGCCTTCTTGGCTATGCTTGTAACGAAATATGGATATGGGGCTTCCTACTACTAAGCCTCTTCCCTGGTTGTCCGTCTTAGGAGTATTTGACTTATTGACTTGCATGCTTAGTACAAAAAGCTGGAAGGCAGCCCAAAGATGTTTTCAGAATGCACAAATTGTTCCTAATCGAACAGTGTGTATTCTGCTGCTCCAACTGTATCATCAGCACCCATTTTTGCTGACGGATTAGATGTTGCAAAGTTTTCTCAAAGTATATCGTGGTGATTCGGGCAAATGCCCTGTCATAGCCTATGTCAAATCACACAGCTTGCATAACCCAGTCTCTGAATCTTCAGGCAGTATTTTAATTAAATGGTCTAGCCATAAGAGGGTACGTGTCTGAGTAGGGGGATGCAACTGAAGAGTTCAGAATAGAGATACTACATTTTGAGAAACAGCTGAAAAGATGTTATCAGGTGTCTCCTCATTCTCTTTCACTCACATCCCTGACACTTTCTCTCACTATCAGATCTCTGTCTTTAGGCGTAACCTTGTTGCGTATTGAAAAAGATAAATGAAATATTCAGCAGAAAAGCAGTTGGCTCCCACAGGGTCTCTCTCATCCCACAGTATACTTTCTTCTGCCTCTCACAATCCCCCTTCTCGCTCTCTCTGATAATATTATCGATGGAGACATTGCTGAATTATACATTTGGTGTTCTATCGACGCTGTCTCCTCCCTCGACACTTTTTTTTTGTTTTCTGCTGATGTTGTTTTAAAAGTCAGTGCTCATCAAATATGCATCAGTCCAAGACTAATTTTTATCCTGTGCTAATGTATTAACATGCTCTGAGGGAGAGGAGGCTGGACCTGAGGGAATGTTGAGGCAGCCCACAGCTTAGAGGATGGAGAGTGTCTGAGAGGAAGAAAGAGGATGCAAGATGGGGGCTGGCAAGAAGTCTGTGAAAGTTATTTTGGGGTTTAGATAAGTGACATGCCAAGTGGCTTTTAGAAGTTGTTTAAACGGGACAGATATAACCTCATTAGAACCTGTGTAATTTATATTACAGGACCAAACTGGATTTATAAAGTAAAAATATGATCATAAATATACTTTTTAACTAAAAAAAAAACAAAAAAACTTAAAAACAACAAAATATGCTCTAATGTCAACCAGACAGACCTACTGTCAATTTTGGCTTTACAAGTTCAGTAAAAACGTTGTAATAAATATTTCAGAATACTGTTTAACTGCATTTTCTCTTGTTCTATGTACGTCAGAGTGCCTCACCACCGCCACCTCTTAACCATGCTGAGTGTGTGTACAGTCGTCCTGGTGGTTGCTGCTGCAGCCCTCACCTCTGCAGACTCCGATACGCACAGACATGACTCCAACCTGGAGATCTGTATCCTACTGTTGGTGTCTGTTTCCTTCTTCAGAATATTAAGAGGTGTCCTCTTGGATGGCCCTTGATTAGTGTTTATGTATTGAAATGTGTGGCAGCATTTCTTCCTGAACACCCCCTCCCCCCTCTCAGACAAGCGTCTGTTCGAGACCAAGAGGAAAGACCAGCTAAATGCTCTGAAGAACCTGGTGGAGCTCAATGACATCAACCAGCAGTATAAGATCATAGACATCATGCTGAAGGGCTTGTTTAAGGTACAACGGCTCCACTCCTGTTTAACTCCCCTTCATGCTGACCATTAGCTAGAAACAGGGCGTTGTGGCCTTAGCGGGAAGTAATTGCAGTGTTAGTTTCTTAGCATGTTTAGATTATTATGATCTCATGAGTAGGCAAATAAGGCCACTTGATAAGCAGTATCTAAGTAGCCGGTCACTAATAAGACTAGAGTAACCCGGATTTAGCTTCCAAGTCTTCCTATTGTGCTTGAGGCATCACTGTATATACTGTATTCTTCCCAGATATATACTGTTTGATTCCCAGAGGACATATCTGCTCTCTGCCCAAGAACAACTATGGTGGTCAACCCACAGTGGGCAATCTACATTGTGTGTGTGTGTGTTCTGTGAAGGTGTTGGAGGACTCGAAGGCCGTCCTTATTGCAGCCAACATGCAGGCTGATGATCCCTTCCCCATGGATGACAAAATCAAAGAAGGTCAGATTATGGACATTATACCATTGCTACACTTTGCTCTCTCTTCTCCCTCGATGCGGATCTGATTTGTCTGTCACCATCTTGCTTTTTTCTCCTCTTCTGCCTGCCTCCCCTCTCCCTCCCCTTTTCCCTCTCTCTGCCTCTTACGTTTTCTTACGCTCTCTTTTAGTATGTCAGTCTGCAGTGATTTACGTTCTAGTTTATTTCCTAAGTATGAAATGTAGACTACTCTCTTTCTCTATCTCGCTCCATAGCCTACTCCCATGTGGTGGAGAACACAGCGTTCTTTGGGGACGTTGCGTTGCGTTTCCCACGTATTGTCCACCACTACTACGAACGTAACCCAGACTGGGGCGGCCTTCTGCGATGGGGGCTACGCTTCTGCAACCTGACTGGGGTGTTCACCGGGGGGGCACACCAGCATGTTCTCTCACTGGTGAGACGGGGATAGAACTGGGGGTATACTCTGGGAAATGTTTATGCTTTATTTAAAGCCAACAGGTGTAATGTATTATAACCTCTTTATTACTACATTTTATAAGCATGTTGTAAGCATACTATAACTGTTTTCTATGTGCCAATTTTTTTTCTGTGGATTCAAAATGGCTGATAACTCTCGCTCCTTGTCTCTCAGATGTCGCAGGAGTTGGGAATAATAGAGAAATCCCCAGACTTCACCAACCCATACCGCACTGAGAGAGACGACGTGAGTAGCACAGTGGCTCTCAGCCTCTATAACCACATAGTATACTATCGCAGTGAAGCCTACCAGACAGCCTTGGAAAGCGTGTTCTTTTAAGGCTTGTTTAACAAACACGTTTGACTATGTTTGAGACGAGCGTAACATCAGTAAAACTCACACTGACTGCACCTTTTTGCTTTCCCATCCTCTGCTGTTTGCTTCTCCACACTCCATACACCTATTGTTAAAAAATGCCTCTCTCAAACACACGTTCACGCGCTCTGCTTTTCTCTGGCACAGGTGCTTCACACTGCAGAGGCTTTTCAGAAGATCCTGAGGGAGGAGGAGAAGAGGAGGAGGAAAGAGGACAAGAGGAAAGAGATTAGGAAGGGGCCCCGCATCTCCCGTTCCCGTACTGAGCTATAGTACTTTACCTCAACTCTTGGAGAGAAATGATGAGGAGAAGGAAAATGTAGGGGGATGTCCTGAGTCCTAGATTCAGTGATGAAGAGGTTGGGTGTTGGAACCAGTGAGTTCTGTCAAAGGGATACAGTGGCAGCAGAAAATTTGAGAGGGAACTAGAAGTGTTTATGTGGCACAGGAACAAACTGGAGAGAAGGAAAGGAGGTTGAGCTCTATCTGTGGAATCCGACTTACTGTATACAGAACTGTGTCCAATCTGCAGTTATTATGAAACAAAGGAAATACAGCTACCACATATTTAAGAAGATTTAATAAGGAAAGATCATTTTCATAAATAGATTACATAACTGTACTTTGGAAGAAACAGCAAATACCCAGTATGTTATCTTTTTTTGTGAATAGATTGAATACAATTTACTACCATACAATTGTTTTGATGATGGCATTTGTACGTATGAGTTTACATTCCCATTCAACAAGCTTCAAAATATAAAGCTTGAATATGTTGAATTCTGTTTTGTGTTTAAGTTTTCCTGTCGCCTTCTCCAGAGTTAGCAGATTTATATAATGAGATTTTATGAGTTTGTTGTTGAATGGTCCTACTCTAGGTGTATCCTCTTGATTTGCGGTACAAGTGTTGATCGCAGAACCATTTTTCATGATGTCTGCCACTTGCTTTCCTAGAGCTGAATGCTTTCTTAGCTCTGTCTGTGTGTGACTGTCCGCATGAGTGTTAAATGGGGTTTGGTCACTTATGATTTTAAATAAAACTATTTGACATATTATTTTGTCTACAATTAGGGAGGGATAATGTCTTAGCTGTGTCTTTTGGCAACCACTCATCAGCTTAAACTTCTATATGTCACATTTGTTTCTGTCCATCTGATGGACATAATGAAATGTCAGAACAGCGGTCCCCTAGAACAATGCCTTTTAATTAAGAAACATCTATTTTGGCATATCTAGGGAAGATCTCAATTCCATTCTTCTCCTGTCCTGTCTCCTCAAAATCCATTCAACCAGAAATCCCTCCTCTCTGACCACCTATGGGTTTTGAGAAAGCCAGAGGATGCGAGGAGTATGCAATTGAGATATTCCCCTAATGTTTTGTTGCCTCTGACATTTTGAGGGAAATTGTCTCATTTGAATGCAAATAAGTTATATTCAATATACAGAGATGACTGATTATGTTTTGTTAATGCGACTATTTATGTATGTTCAGAGCAGTGCAGGCTGGTGGGAGGAGCTAAATGAGGATGGGCTCATTTTAATGGGTGGAGTTAATGGAACGGAGTTAACATAGGTTTGTGTTTAATTCCAGCCATTTTAATAAGAATGCCCTCCTATAGCTCATCCCACCAGCCTCCTCTGGTTCAGATTAAGCGTCTCATTGCTGAGAATTTACTCTCGTGAGTAGATTTACCATACATTTGTTAAATTTAATCATATTAAATTACTATGAATCATATTTAATTTGAAATAATTACAAATGAATCACTCAATCGTTGAAGATTACGATAAAAGTCAATGTAATGAAATCAGAATGCGGAACATCTGCCACTAGACGGCGCCAAAGGTGTGCAATCGACAGTCATGAAGTCATTTCCCCCCCACTGTTTTTGGTTAAACTCATTGGACTGTTGCCGAACAGTCATCTCCGCCATAAACACTTCACCAACGCAACAACCCCGAATGGAGACTTGAAGCTTAATCAGACAGAGAATCATGTCTAATTTCGTGGAATCGGGTAGGCCAAGGTTTTTTTTCCTACATATTTCTTGACAGTTTGGAACATAGCATTTAGCTAAATTAAAACTCATGCAAATCTAGCTAGCTAACATTAGCTAGCAGCATGCTGTCAACAACAGAGATAGCTATCTAGCTGACGTTAGCTAGCTATAGTCTTTATTATTTACACATTTTTATTTAAAGAATAGGAAATAGTTAACCAACGTGCTATTTGAAGGTTGATCTTTTGGCAATGTTTAGTTAATGATTGTGCTGTCTCTAGTCAACGTTAATAAACAGTGCTGTTTTACACAAGGGAAAACAAAGCTGAACAATCTGCGGCGTAAATTAGTTGAACATTCCTGACTGTTTTTCACCAGCCTGTCAAAGAATGGTGTGAGGTCAGGCCTACACCAAGTTATGTAATGCACAGTGGATAGATTCGGCTAATTGCTTAACTGTATAAATAGTCGGCCTAGTCTCAGAACGAGTGTAGTTTGCAAACTGTTCAGCTGACAACTGCACATATGAACCTAGCCTAAGTAATGTCAGAATCAGCTGCTTGTCAACCAATTATTTATATATACAATAGATTACTGACGAGCGCTGTTTTGAAGCCATCTTGGCACTTCAGCAGTGTAAAACATATTTAGGAAGCTACAGAAATACATGTATTGTCTACACTTGTTTTTCCCACGTTTATTATATTAGACACTTTAATGCATAATTTGAAATTATATTATGTAAGCTAAATATAAAAATAATTAAATATATTAAAACATATTCCTTAAAGTCCAGGTAGCAGATAATGGACCCTGTCATATATTTATGTAGTTGGTGCTGCATATTTAACCAATAAGGCCCGAGGGGATGTGGTGTATGACCAATATACCATGCCTGTGGGCTGTTAAGGACGATGCAACGAAAGTGCCTGGATTCAGCCCTTTGGTCATGTACCACAAACCCAGAGGTTCCTTACTGGTTACAACATAATTAGAACAGTGAACAAGTAATTTTGTGTCATACCTTGGTGTACGGACTGATATACCACGGCTTTCAGCCAATCAACATTCAGGGCTCAAACGAGCCTGACTATTATAAACTGGGGGGTTCAAGCCCTGAATGCTGATTGGCTAAAAGCTGTGATATATTAGATCGTATACCACTGGTATGACAAAACATTTATTTTTACTCTTCTAATTATGTTGGTAACCAGTTTATAATAACAATAAGGCACCTCGGGGGTTTGTGGTATTAAATTAGTTGCATGTTTTGTCAAAAAAATAAAAAATGTTTGTTTTGGACTGATGCCCAACTGAGCATTCTACTCAATGCATTGTCAATGAGCGCTGATGAAGATTTCATCAACAGTGCATTACAGTGGCTTTAAAATACAATGACATTCAAAAGGAGGCAAATAATTAGTAGGAAAACCTTTCTTCATCATCTTCACCAGATTGACTTCAGTATAACTTTAGCTAGCTACAATTGGGGACACACACCGGATTTTAGCTATATAGCTAGGGTTAGCTTTTTGACAAACTTTCCTAGCTAATTACATTGCCATCTGTCTAAAGTAAATTTGACGACATGATAATGCTGGCAAAATGGTTTCCTACTAAATATTTTGCTACTTTAGCAATTTCATTGTATTTCGAGGCAGTAGAGTGTAGTTTAACAACTGTTTAGTCTAGTCTCTGTCCAGAATGACTGGTTTTATCACCACTTTAGGGCAACACTATAGTGCCGCTGATGTAGGAGGCTTGAGAACGTTCATAACAATGGCATGACACGACCGAGTGACGGTGCAACCTATGGATATGGACAATATACCAGGCACTCTGCGTTGCATCATGCTTAAGTACAGCCCTTAGCCGTGGTATATTGGCCATCAAATTTTATTAGCCCGTACCAGTGACAAACTTGGCTATCTTATCGACATATGGCAGTACACAAAATCATATTTTGCCAGCTAGAAAGAAACAGCCACAAATAAATTCAGGAACGGAGGAAGAGGATAGCTAGCTATAGCAAGCTAATATTAGCTGATGCCTCTTTAACAAGAAGTAACTGTGACAACATTGAAGTGTGGTAATCCGCAGGGCTGCCTGCTAGGGCCATTATTGTTTTCTGTTTTTACAAATGACCTTCCACTGACCTTGAACAAAGCATGTGTCTATGTACGCTGACGACTCAATAGTATACACGTCGGCTGCAACAGTAAAATAAATAACTGACACGCTTAACATAGAGCATTTTTGGGACAAATCACTCGCTCAACACTAAACCTATTTAGATCTATTATTGAATAATGTGTCGATTGAGCAAGTTGAGGAGACTAAATTGCTGGGTGTAACCCTAGATAGAAAGCTATCATGGTCAAAACATAGGCCACAGAAGGTTGGTGGCACCTTAATTGGGGAGGATGGGCTCGTGGTAATGGCTGGATGCAATCAGTTTAATGTTATCAAACACATGGTTTGATGCCATTCCATTTGCCGCCATTCCACCCATTATTATGAGCCGTCCTCTCCTCAGCAGCCTCCACTGATATAGACTCAATGGTTGCTAAAAGGGGAAGATGTATGTCCATGATAGGGCGTTGCTCTGCCTTCTTGACATTTCAGTCCACCAGACAAGTCCTACAGGCCCTAGTTTTGTTGCACCTGGACAACTGCCAAGCTGTGTGGTCATGCACAGCAAAGAGGGACATAGGTAAATTGTAGTTGGTCCAGAACAAAGCAGCACATATCACACTTAGATGTACACAGAAGGCAAGTGTCAGTAACATGTATGTCAGTCTCTCCTGGCTCAAAGTTGAGGAGAGATTGACTGCATCACTATTCGTCTTTGTGCGAGGTATTGATGTGTTGAAGGTACCGAACTGTCTGTTCATGCAGTTGGCACAAAGTTCAGACACTCGTCGGTACAACACAAGACATGCAACCAGAAGTCTCTTTACATTCCCTAGGTCCAGAACAGAGGCTGGGAAACGCACAGTATTAAATAGAGTCATGGCCACATGGCTAGCAATACAACCAGATAAAATAACACCTTACTGCACACAGGGGACTGTGAAGAGACAGTCATTTGATATACAGTGCCTTTGGAAAGTATTCAGACCCCTTGATTTTTCCACATTTTGTCACATTACAGCCTTGTTAAAAAAAATATTAATTTGATGAGGGAAAAAAACAATCTACACACAATACCCCATAATGACAAAGCAAAAACTGTTGTTTAGACTTTTGCTAATTTATAATACATTTTTAAAAACATCTCATTTAAGTATTCAGACCCTTTACTCAGTATTTTGTTGTAGCACCTTTATCAGCGATTACAGCCTCAAGTCTTCTTGGGTATGAAGCTACTAGCTTGGCACACCTGTATTTGTCCCGTTATCTGTATATACTCTCAAGCTCTGTCAGATTGGATGGGGAGCATTGCTACACAGCTATTTTGGGGTCTTCTGAGATGTTTGATCAGGTTCAAGTCAAGGCTCTGGCTGGGTCACTCAAGGACATTGAAACTTTTCCAGAAGACACTCCTGCGCTGTGTGCACCGGGTCATTGGCATTCAGGCCAAATAGTTAAATCTTGGTTTCATAAGACCAGAGAATCTTGTGGTCTCATGGTCTGAGATTTATTTTGGCAAACTCCAAGCGAGCTATCATGTGCCTTTTACTGAGGAGTGGCATCCATCTGGCCACTCTACCATAAAGGCCTGATTGGTGGAGTGCTGCGGAGATGGTTGTCCTTCTGGAACTTTCTCCCATCTCCACAGAGGAACTCTGGAGCTCTGGCAGAGTGACTATCGGGTTCTATGGTCACCTCGCTGACCGAGGCCCTTCTCCCCCGATAGCTCAGTTTGGCCGGGCGGCCATCTCTAGGAAGAGTCTTGGTGGTTCCAAACTTCTTCCATTTAAGAATGATGGGGGCCACTGTGTTCTTGTGGTTCTTCAATGCTGCAGACATTTTTTTGTACCCTTCTCCAGATTTGTGTCTCGACACAGTCCTGTCTCGCAGCTCTACGGACAATTCCTTCGACCTCATGGCTTGGTTTTTGCTTTTTACATGCACTGTCAACTGTGGGACCTTATATTGACAGGTGTTCCTTTTCAAATCATGTCCAATCAATTGAATTTACCACAGGTGGACTCCAAGTTGTAGAAACATATCAAGGATGATCAATGGAAACATGATCCACCTGAGCTTAATTTCGAGTCTCATGCATAGGGTCTGAATACTTATCTAAATGAGCTATTTCTGATGTCTAAAAATCTGTTTTTGCTTTGTCATTAAGGGGTATTGGGTGTAGATTGAGTGAAATAATAATTTAATAAATTTTAGAATAAGCCTGTAACGTTACAAAATGTGGAAAAGTGAAGGGGTCTGAATACTTTCTGAATGAACTGAATGTAGGCTGTGTGTGACGTTTTAAATGAATGTAGTTCAGTCCTTGACTAATAATGTTCTATATTATGTCATGTTTCCGTTGGACCCCAGGAAGAGTATCTGCTGCTTTTGCAGCGGCTAATGGGGATCCTAATAAATACCAAATCCTAAGATCTAAAAATAAACTTTCCCAATTAGTAAAATTCACAATACACCTCTCCAAAGATAGAATGGCTCCTTTTTCTGAAATGCCACCAGATCCATAATGGAATACATGGCCAAAGTGTTGCATTTCGCTTTAGCCCGCCATCCACACACAGACAGTTTTGGTCCCAGCCACAGGGCTCTATACAGAAACAAACAAGTACAAGCCTATATATAGTATGACAGCAGTTAGCTACCAGCAGCTGGCAGACATGTTAATTTGGTTACTTTAGCATGAATAATTTGACTGAAGCCCTCCTTTCATTGTTGGTAGCCATGGAATGTGCCCCGCAGATTGATGAGTAGATGCCAAATTTGCCCCTCTCATTCTCACAAATGTATCCCACTTTTTACGAAGTGTTTCATTTGCGTCGCAATAGAGGCATACTCACATTTGCATAGTAAGTGTTGCTACACCCTGCTACCACACAATGCTTGGCCATCATGATGAATAAAAATGCAATTGCTAGCTAGCTCCATACCACTAACACACAAGTTGTTTTTTATTATTATTTTGACCCACAGATATATGAAGGCTGAGCATGCATTTTGATTTCCTCACTGTGACAATGACCGCGGGGAGTTGTGGGATTGTTTCTGACGTTAGAGCTGATTTTGAGAGAACCTCTTTAACCCAACTTTTAGAACAATATTACAGTATTTTAAAAATTGATTTAAGAGTTTGTAATTTGGATAGGTTTTCTTGGGGGGCCTCTAAGTGACTATTATATGCGTTTCTATCATTGAGAAATAGCTGCTACATGACTTTGAAGTTTACTTAAAAAATATATATAATCTTACTTTCCCCGCTAGAACAACAAAAAATACTTAAATACATGTAATTTTGTCCTAGGAACATTTAATTGAAATACTGTAGAAGTCCATTCATTCCTATGAAGGATTGCTTCTTCTGGGGAGTGCCAATATGGCTGACCGGTGGCTTCAAAGCCTTTCATTGGCCAATATATATCTATATCCCTGGATTGCTAATGATATGTATCTATCATTGATGTCAACATATTGTTTTTATATGATACATGTATTTTCTATTTGTTTGCTAAATCTGCAGCTAATAATACTGTATAGCTGTTTAGTGTCATTAGAAATTAAACTGTATTTCCATGTCCATCCAGGAAGGGGAAGAGGGGAGGGAAAAAACCTAGATTACTTTTCGGAGAGCAAGGAGGAGGATGTGTCCTTAGCCACAGAGCTCCGTCTTGTCCTAATCGGAAAGACAGGATCAGGGAAGAGTGCCTCTGGGAACACCATCCTGGGCCGCAGGCACTTCCTGTCAGAGCTCCGTGCCAGCTCAGTCACCCAAGTCTGTGAACAAGGCAGCGCAGACCTGACTGAGGAGGAGGAAGGACAAAAGGTCAGGAGGAAGAGGACAACAGTGGTGGTGGTAGACATGCCAGGTTTTGGAGACACACGCTTCAATGCTGAGCAGACTCATTCTGAAATAGCCAAGTGTGTGGCACTGTCTGCCCCAGGCCCCCATGCATTCCTCCTGGTGATCCCACTGGGACGCTACACTGAGGATGAGGACCGAGCCATGTGGGAGATGGTCCATATATTTGGGGAGGGGGCGGTCCATGACCACACACTAGTCCTGTTCACTCGTGCTGATGACCTAGAAGGTAGGGGGATGGAGGGGTACCTCGGAGCCAGCGCCCCGGTGGAGCTGAAGGCTCTGATAGAGAGATGTGGGGGCAGGTACCACGTCTTCAACAACAGAGACCCAAGTGACGTGCACCAGGTTGTAGGGCTGATGGAGAAGGTGGAGAGGATTGTGGAAGAGAACAATGGAGGCTTCTACACCAACTCTATGTTCAGAGAGGCTGAGGCTGCCATTAGGAAGGAGCAGGAGAGGATGGCGAGAGAGAGAGGGGAGGGAGAAGGCAGGGAGAACAAGATGGCCAAAAGACGGAAGTGTGATCTAGAACGGAGTGAGAGTGGGTGGGATTAGAGGAGGGGGGCAGCTGTGGGAGGTTCAGGATTAAGGAAGAGAGACCTGGAGAGAGGAGGAGTAAATGAGGAGGGATGGAAGGTGGAGAGATGGACAGAGGAGAGGAAAGGAAGTGCTGCTAGCCTCCCGAGGGACAGAGGGGACAGGTGGAGGGAGCTGTTCAGGACCAGGCAGCGGGGCAGCGACAGGGCCTTGAGTAGGAGGCAGTCTTTCCTCTCTGCCCTGGGGCAGTTCAGGAGAGAGGCCGCCCTTTCTGAGAAGGTCCTAGAGAAAGTGAAGATCCTGGTGGCTGCTGGAGCCACTGGCATGGTCGTGGGGTCAGTGTTCGGGGCGGCTGCCCCTCTAGCTGCAGCGGCGGGAGCTGCAGCCATGGGGAACACTGTGGGCTTTGCTGCTGGGCAGCTGGCTGGGATGTCGGTGGCAGGCAGCACAGGGATGGGAAAAACTGTGGGCGCCATATTGGCAGCAGCCACAGGGAAAACAGCCATGGCTCTCGGGGCAGCGACCGGAGGAGTGCTGGGGGGATCTGTGGGCGCCCTAGCTGGGGCAGAAGCTGCCAGTCCTGGGGCAGCTGCATTGGATGCTCTAGGGCAGGTGAGCCTGATTGGGACTGCAGCAGTAGGAGTTGCAGCAGGGGTGGGGGGTGCCATGGGGGCAGGAGCGGCCCTGGGGGCTGCTCTGGAAGGTGCAGCTGTCAGCACAACTGCCCTGACAGGGGAGGGCACCGCAGCAGGGGCAGTAGGTGTGGCTAATGCTACTACTATTGGCTCAGTAGCAGCTGGGCAGCAAGCAGTGGCCACTGGGAGCAGTGTTGCAGCTCGAGCTGTTCAGTGTGCAGCCACCGCTGTGGCAGATGGGGTGGCTGCGAGTGGGCCTCTGTTCCAGGCCGGTGGGGTGTGTGGATCTGCAGGGCGGGTTGTTCCTGGTGCCTGGGGCTCCATGGGAGTGACAGCATGCATTATGATGGCGGTGGCAGAGATAGGCAAGGCTGCAGCGGGAATTGCCCAGGCAGGATGGCTGGTGGTGAAGGTAGTGAAGGAGAGGGTCAGGAACAGCAACAGCTCAGCAGACGCCAACTACACAGAGAAGAAGTCCTATGAGATCTACTGGAACAAATAAAGGACAGTTAGGCCTGCAACACCACCAGACCACAGAAGAAACAGACACTCTCAGTACCTTTCAAAATGTGGATTCAGGTTCAATCATTAAGCAACTTATCACAATTATCAATAAAAGCACATGTTGCAAGTCTTTGTTCCTTTTACTGGCAGTGGATGGTGTGATTTCCTCTATTCACTGTTAATAAACTATAACTCTTCTGCAGTGAAGTATCTTCCCACAATATTACTGAACTATCGTTTTAGCTTTGTTCAAGCACTTACTGTGGTTATTTGAGCTTTTTAGTATGCACTTACACCATTTGTATGATTACTTGTGATCCTATAGTTATTTTTAATTCATTATAGAATATGGTTTTCCACTGTATTCAATCAAATTAGTGGTAACTGTCTTTCATTAAAACAGCTATCTATTTCTGTATGCAGATTTTCATAAATCCGCCGATATAATCTACGACTAAGGGTCCAGTATTACAAAACATATTTTTTAGCTCTTATTCACAACTGAAATTATGTACTGTATGACACACATTCACATGATGTATTCAGTTGCGGTGTTGTGGCTTTTTGAAGGGGAAAGAATTGAAATGCATAATAAAATGAAATCTGATAAAAATGTCTGTCCTTGTCATTTTTTATTTTATACAGATCAACATTAATATTGAGTGCACATAATAAATATTCATTAATACAAGGATGTGGTTTTTAAGAAAAAATATGTCACCCTCAGCTCAGTTGACACACCAGGGAATTAGACTTTAGGCACACACACAGAAGTGACTGTGTTTAGTAGCAGTACTGAATCTAATCAAATGTAATTTGTCACATGTGCCAAATACAACAGGTGTAGTACTTACAGTGAAATGCTTACTTACAAGCCCTTAACCAACAAAGCAGTTTAAAGAAAAATACCTCAAAAATAAATGAAAGTAAAAAATAATCAAAGAGCAGCAGTAAAATAACAATAGTGAGGCTTTTTACAGAGGGTAGCGGTACAGAGTCAATGTGCGGTGGGCACTGGTTACTATTTCATTTATCTTGATATCACACTCCAGTCCCTGACGTACTAACAGTCATGCAACAAGCAACTTTTTTTAATGAAACAAGGCAGTATTTCTTGACTTTTTTGAAAATATGTATAAAATGTTACTTGTGTTTACAAAATGTAACTAAAGTATTTATACTTGAGGTCAGTTTCATACCGTCTAACAACTGGATTTTTTTCACACAAACGTGAGAATATTAATTTTTAATTAGTGATCTTTTAAATTGTTATTGTGTAATTCACATCCTGATGGTAGGTATGGCGTAACATCTGGGGATAGCCAGAACATTAATAATGTTGTTCAGATGGGGCGGGCTCATATATAAAGTCAGATATCATTAAATATTTATTAGGGTGAATCTCTTTGGATAGGCTCTTTCTTTAAAGAAAATATTTGGGCGGAGTTAATGCAAATTTCAAGAAAGCTTCTGATCGTTGACGTACTATCAGGCCACGGTAAATGTGAAATTTCTATTGGACAATGGTGCCTGGTCTCACGACAACAACAGCCAGGATTAAGCCAATCAGGAGTCGTCCTGGGTCACAAACGCTGTTTGTAAATGACGTAAGTAGTGGAAACAAGATGGCGACGTCTAAATTCTAAATGAGTTTATCTAAATAGAAATCGGCCTCTGGGGCATTGTTGAGGTGTTACCTGTCCTCTGATAGTTTAATAAACTTAGAGCTAAGATAAAGTGACGTTATGCGTTGTTAACGCTTCAAAGATCTCTGGACATCTTGGTTCTTTCCTTCAGCAACCTCCGGTTAAAGCCGGGGAGGCGAAGTTCTGAATTTTATTATGGACAGTAACGTTAGTGGGGAGTACATCTCGACCATGGAAAATATGGATCCGACTTTGTCAGAACTAGGGGACGAATTTACACTGGGCGACATCGATGGTGAGTTACTGTTTATGTCATAATTGATGAGAGAATATGGAATTATTTTGTGTGTTTGTCCACGAAAGTTTGTGTCCTATTTCTGCTTTCTGACAGTATTGTGTGTCGTCGTCGCGGTAAGGCCGGGAGTGGTGATTTGTATAATGTGTCAAGCAAGCCCGCTTGTTGATAGTCAATTGGTTACAATTACATATAGGTACTGTATTTAGACTAGCTAATTATGGTGCACATCACATTAAAGGAATATATAAATAATTCTATACTTTCTATCTGTGTCAAATATTGGCAGTAGGACAGTGTCGTCAACCATGAAACTATTGTGGATGCCATAGGATTGGAACTTGTTCACCCTTTATTTTGGGGCGTTGCATAGGATACTTATATACACTTAGCACTCCACAATTGTACATGTCTAAACAATAGTTTGCTTAAATGATTCTGCGTCACTGATTTAATATTGCAATCGCATTTTACATCAGTGAAGATTCAAGCATATTTTAAATGGGTGGTTGGCCTACAGAACAGTGGTCATGCAAAAGTTTAGTGTGTGCGTGTGAATAAACAACTCCTCAAATGTAACTGAGTGTGACTCAACTGTGAGCTGTGTCATTCAATTACCTGTAGGCAAAAAGTTCCTTATACTTTCCCAATGGCTTATTAGCCTATTTTTACTTGTTTCCTATTTATCTATATTCTTCATTACATTTTGTTCTGAGATGTTTTTTTTGTCATGCTTGTCTACCCCTCTCCTGGCTGTCATACCAGGGTTTGTTCATCAATAATGGAGAAAAAAGTGACTCACAATGTCTACTGGCTCATCATTAATACCCCTTCTGTTTTTTGACTGGAAAACATGTCTGCTGCACCCTGCTCATTCATAGGCTCAGCACATTGACTCAGTATGGAGATAACATCACCGTTCCCATCTTATCAAAACAGCAGTTTTACCCTTGGCACACTGTGAAAGGATGGAGCTTTAGACACAGAATTGACCAGCGTAGGTCACCAGATTCCAATTACTGAATGCTAAGTCACCGAAATGATGTGACGCTGTCATACAATATGGGATAAATGGGACCTATTGCAGTGCAGGAACTAAGAGAACCCAGGGACTATGCTATGTAATCCCTCTTTAGTGTTAAAAAGAGAAGTATGCAAAGAATTATGACCCCTTGACTTGGGTATAACAAAATAATGTGAAAAGGAGAATGTTGTGTATGAGTCTAACTCAATTTAGTCTTAAATTATTTATGAAAAATGTACTCCTCCCCACAATAAAGATCTGGTAAGTTGAATTGGTCAGATGTTATACCTATGTAAAGGAAAACATATCGGTAAATTGGAAATGATTGGGTAGCAATTGAAACTTTTAAAAAAGGGTACCCAGATGTAGTCTAAAGCTCTTAAATAGTTTGATGGTGGGCGACTCTGTATAATCTTTTGTTTTCCTCTGTAGGTTAGAAACTAATTTGTGTTTTAATGATACCTTTATATGAGATCTAGGCTATTTAAGTCTTGGAACTAAGGATCCCCTCAGAAGGTCTCTGCATAGCCGTATCTATCCTGCTGTTTGGGAAATATAGTGTGTCAAGGCTTGGAAAATAATTCAATAAGATGTTTGTTTCCAACATTAGGGCTGTTTTCCTAAATAAGTTAAATCCGCTATCTGTTTTGTTTCCTTGCCACAATACTAAGGAGTGATACTGGTATCATCCTGGCCCCACTATTCCCAATGCAATAGCTGCTCTGGTTACATAACCTATTTTCTCTGCTCTGAGCAGCCCTAGGAAACTGTCCCAGTTTTGACAGTTTTAGTTCTTTGTGTCACAATTGGCTTGGGGCTCTGTTTTGTTTTGTACCTCTGAAAGCAAAACCCCTGTGGAGCCTGTGCGCATGTGCATGTGAGTCTGTCTTTGGTGTGGTCGATGAAGCAGACAATTCTAATAAATGATTAATATTAGACTCTTATTATTTTTTTCCAAGCCTTTTTGAATGTGAGATGGACCCTATAAGCCATTTCTTCATCAATCGACCCATAATGTTATTACAGTAATGTTACTCTACAGTAATGTTATTATTTATTTAATAAACTTTTATTTATTCAGGGGAGGCCAATTTGAGGCCAGGGTCTCATTCCCAATGGTGCCCTGAAAACAAACTACTCACATGATAATTCAATGCTAGCATGCTAGTAGATACCCATAGACTTCAAGTCATTACTACCTCTAACTTCCTTCATACTGGACACAGAGACATGCAAATGGTATCCATGAGTTCATCTGACTCTGGGGAAGTAGGTAAAGGTCATCTTTTGATAAATGGTGTCCCCATAATCATAAATGCGATGCATTTATTGGCCTAGGTGTCTAGCCTTTCTTTATCGCAAGTGTGAGTTCAAGGTTGCAGCCCCTCATTGATAAAAGTTTGAATATTCTTTAACCCTGCATCTTCTAGCAGCGTTGTCTATACATAGGTCCCTACAGGACACTTTTTCCTCCTGTCACAGTGGAATCTATAAGACCATTCCAAAGTCCTTTGAAGCCCATGCTCTGGACATGCTTTCTGTATAAGGTGACATGTCTTTGACATTGTCATTAGAGAAGGGATTTTGGCAGTATTGCTAACAGCAGCCGTTTTAAACAGGACAAAAAGCTGTCATTTGAATAATGAGAAATGGCACCCTCTTCCCACTGATCACAGGCTTGTTATGCACCCCAGACAATGGTAAACCACATGAGAACATTTAGCCTACCATGTGGTCTTACGATAAATCGACAAGTCTTAAACACATCCTGCAGTAGAGGGCGTTCGAAACAGTTTCAACATGTAGGCTCTCATACTCTAATTTCTTGCAAGACCGGTTTGAAACTGCACGTTCAACTCCACAGCTCTTATCAGTACAGCCGTCCACAATCAAGACCTACTCCACCAGTAGCTGTAATGTTCTTACCAGGGTGCTCTTTTACCTCGTTCTCATGGTCTCTCAGGGCATCTGTACTAGATTACCATGCCATTTTTCAGGGCTAGTCGTTGGAAGGCTTTCCTCAAAGCATTAGCTGGCGCTCTCTTCCTTGACTCAATGCCGGAACAGTAGCAGTGTATCAAACCAAGGCCACCACTCCATAAACCTCTTAATTCCTTCAGTGACCTTGCCCTGGCAGTAAATAGCATTGTAACTGTTGTAAATCTCTACTGAAGGTCACTGTGGATTTTCCTCTTTCCTGTGATCTCTTCACTCAAGGCCAATTTCTAATGCAGGTTAATAATCTGCAGTGCCTTCAGAAAGTATTCACACACCTTGACTATTTCCACTGTTTTATTACAGCCTGAATTTAAAATTGAGGACAAAACTGAAAAAATGTCAGATGAAACTCCAGTTCCTCACAATAAAATGACAGTTCTTAATAAAGATTGTTTTAAAAAAACTCTATACGACATTAAAAATAATCATTTTGGGCAGTGCTAGGAACTCCAGCTCCTTAAGGCAGGCCTTTGAAGGCGTTGGAAAAGTCCCTAGTTGTGACAGGTTGTACGGCCCAGTACATCACTGGGGCCAAGCTTCCTGAAATCCAGGACCTATATACTAGGCGGTGTCAGATGAAGTACCAAAAAATTGTCAGAGACTCCAGTCACCCAAGTCATAGACTGTTCTCTCTGCTACCCCACAGCAAGCGGTACAGGAGCGTCAAGTCTAGGACCAAAAGGCTCCTTAACAGCTTCTACCCCCAAGCCATAAGACTGCTGAACAACTAATCAAATGGCCACCAGATTATTTACATTGACCCCTCCCCCTATTTACACTGCTACTCACTGTTTATCTATGCATAGTCACTTTACAAATTACCTCTACTAATCTGTTATCCTGCACATTTAACTTGTTATCCCCTGTATATCACCTCTTTATTGTTATGTGCATTTCTTGTGTTACTTTTTGTAAATATTTGATTAACTCTGTATTTCTTGAACTGCGTTGTTGGTTAAGTTGTATTTGGCTCTTGTGACAAATAAAATTTGATTTGACTGCAACAATGAAGCCCTACCTCACTAGAGGACCATATTAACCAATGGATTATGTCTAAGCCAAAGTCAAATTTGTTGTCTAGTCAATTAATTGCCATTGCACATGATTTTATGTCTAATAATAAAGTGCATTTTAGCTCACCCACAACCAGAGACTCATGAACCCCTTGAATTATTATCTCTCCTCAGAGATGCTCCAGTTCGTCAGCAACCAGGTGGGGGACTTCCCCGACCTCTTTGAGGACCAGATGGCCTCTGCGGGCTCCCTACAGAACGGTGCTGGGGCCACCCCACGCCCACCCCCTCAAGCCCCACAGACACCCCAGACCACTACCACAGTTTACCAGAACAGCAACGTGACCCCCACCCCCACCCAAACACTGGCCCCCCAGTCCCTGCCCCTCACCCCACCACAGACCCCAGTCCAGACATTCTCTTCAGGGCAGCATCATATCCGCGCCCCTCCCCTGCTCCAGCCCCGGCCCCAGATGCAGGCCATCCAGCCTCAGCCCCAGCAGCAACCCACCATCCAGGTCCACAGCCAGAGCATCCCCATGCAGACGCATAGCTTCCCTGTGCACACCCTGGTCCAGACCCACAACCAGGCTATGCCCATCCAGACCCAGGCCCAGACGGTGATGATCACATCCAGCGGTGGCCAGTCCCGCTTCATCCAGAACCCTGTCATCTGCCACCAGAGTCCCACTACAAGCTTCCAAGGTTAGAGCAACTTTTTTTTATTTTACTGAAAAGATTAGGTCACTGGGAAACGGTGGTTATTCATTAGAAATGCACTTAAAGATGTTTATCATGTGAAGATATTCAGAGTCCTACATGCTTTTCTATATGAATGGTGCTCTTTGATAATGTATCCATACTACATACCTCTCTTTTTTTCCCACAGTCCTCCAACCGCAGATGCAGAGCATAATGACATCACCACAGGTTCAACCCATGACCATCCAGCACCAGAGACTACTGCAGACGGGCCAGACCATCCAGACTCTCTCCACCGCGCCTACAGTCCACACCATGCAACAGCAGGTTCAACAGGTACCCGTGAGTATCAAGCTTCATACTTTACCATGTTTGAGTCCCTAATCAAAACTAGCTGCATCCAATCTTTATAAAGTCTCTCTAAATACGTGCAGATCCTAGCATGTTGTAACCATAGACCTTGTGTTGTGTATGGCATCACTGGTTGAAACTGATCCAGTGTCCCTGGTCTCTCTCAGCTTCTGGTCCACCAGCCTCAGATTCTGAAGACCGAGAATCTGGTTCTGACCACCCTGAAACCTGATGGGACACAGGTTCTGTCCACCATGCAGAACCCTGGGATCACCACCTTGACCCATCCTATCCAGACACAGACTCTACAGGTACCGGTAGGTCTCTATACTATCTGTCTGCTTCGCTCTCTCCCTTTCTATTCTCTCTGCTCAGGGTCTAATGGGGACGGTCACGAAGACCCAGATTAATCCTGAACTTGTACTGAAAATAACTTTAAATAGAGATGAGAAAAGAATTCCATTGAACATGCTTCTCTGCTCTGTCCCCCTCAGTATCTTAGCTGTTTCATATGTCACCACTGACCTTTACCTTAACTCTTCCCTCAGACTCTGATGGGCAGTAACATCCTGACCACTGTGCCTGTCATGATGGGGGGCGGAGACAAGCTGCCCATCAAACAGCTGTCGTCAGGCACCTCCCACTGTGTAGGTGGGAACAGGCAGGTGATGGACCACGGGATGGGAATGGTGATGGGTCCAGGGGGGGTGATGAAGGAGGGGGAGAGGAGAACCACCCACAACATCATCGAGAAGAGGTACCGCTCCTCCATCAATGACAAGATCCTGGAGCTGAGAGACCTGGTCATGGGCGGCGACGCTAAGGTCAGGAAAACCAAGTGATACAATAATCCAATATTGATTATCTTTGACCTTACAGGAACAGTGGGTTTAGTTTTATTTTGTGGTCCAAGTCCGATAGAAACTCAGAGGAGCATGCTAGAACAATTTGAATGTGAAACCTAATTAGGCTATATGCTAAACCACAGATTCTTGGTATTTCCTAGAGTACATGGAAGTCAGAGGAATGGAGTTGTACGTATAGGGCACTCTCACCAAATGTACACTGACACATTGCTAATGTGTTTGTACGCAGATGCACAAGTCAGGAGTGCTGAGGAAAGCCATCGACTACATCAAATACCTGCAGCAGGTCAACCACAAACTACGGCAGGAGAACCTGGCCCTCAAGATGAACAGCAAGAACAGTAAGTCCCCCATTTATTACTAGTTAATCCATCACAACTTCAGTTCATGTATGTAACACATTGGGCTCTCTCCCACTTCCTCTCTGTCAGAGTCAGTGGTGCTGTCTGACGATGTGGAGATGAAACCAGAGATGCTGATGATGTCACCTCCAGCCTCAGAGTCTGGATCAGGATCTCCTCGTGAGTTCTCTCCATACTGCATCGACTCAGAGCCTGGCAGTCCCTTACTGGACCATGAGCAGGTACTGTGATGATGATAGTCAAGAAACTGTAATGTTTTTGTTGTTGTGTGGAAATTGTTTGAATTGAATGTTGCAAAGGTTGAACACTTACATAGTAGTTGAACTATTCTCTCTCTCTCTCTCCTTCACTCAGGTGAAGAGTGAGCCTGGCTCACCCTCTTCTGTGGGAGTGATGGATCGCTCTCGTCTCCTCCTCTGCGCCCTCACCTTCTTCTGCCTCTCCCTCAACCCCCTGCCCTCTCTCCTGGGATCTGAGGCCCAGAGCAGCTCTAGCTTGACCTCTGCACACGGAGCCTCCAGGACACTGTTCTCATTACCCAGCCAGACCCAGAACTTTGGTCAGACCTTTAGGTTACTCTTACACTGACCATACAAGTCCTATTGCATGCATACATTCACGATAGGCTATTATAGTCAGTCAATATTTTTCTTAACAGTAGTAGTTCCCAGTAAGAGTTCCCGTTTGGGAGTTGTTTTGATGATGTATTGGAGTATATGTATCTTATACTGACTCCTCCCTCTCTTTCCCACAGCGACCTGGCTTTGGTGCCTGTTGCCATGGTTGACGGTGTGGATTTTGAGCGGTGTTGGGGCAGTGTGGGGCTGTGTTAGGGTCCTCTACCTCTGGGAGCCTGTCACCCCCCTCCACTCGCCCAAATCAGTCTCCTTCTGGAGGCAGCGTAAACAAGCAGACCTACATCTCAACAGAGTGAGTTCACATCCCTTTATGTCTGTAGGATTTTCCCCTATCTTATTGTTTTTCTCTGTACTTGTGTTTGAGTATCTCTTAAACTGGTGCCCTGATTGGGTAAAACCATCTCTTATCTATAGGTACATCAATGCCAAGTTCCATAAGTATTCATATAGATTTTCCCACCTCTCCACTCCTACAGGGTGACTATACAGCAGCCGTGGCCAGTTTGAAAACCTGCCTGTCAGTCTTGACCAGAGCCCTGCCCACCACCAGTTGGGACCTCCTCTTCTCCCTCTCCTGGAACCTAATTCGCTACTGTCTGCATCACCCCACCCCTCTGGGCTGGCTGGTTCGCCAAGTTGGTGGGAAGCACAAGGGGGAGGAGTCCAAGACCAGCTCCCGGGACGCAGCTCTGGTCTACCATAGGCTGAGCCAGCTGCAACTCACAGGTGACAACACTGAATAGTCTAGAACATTGAGCCTAGGTCAGTATCCTTTGTCATTGTAAACATGATAACATAACACAGTAGTACCCCATCCTCTGTCTGGAACTTCTCTCTCTCTCTCTCTCTCTCTCTGTGTGTAGGGAAGCTTCCCCAGAGCAGTGGCCTGTGGGCTCTGTCTCTGTCTATGAGTGCCGTCAACCTCAGTGAGAGCGCCCAAAGCAAGATGGCCCCCACCCAGCAGGCCCATATCTATGTCACCGCGGCAACAGCTTTGCGCACTGTACTGGGCCACCACCTCTCCTGCCTGCCTGTGAGTGTCTCAGGGCATCCCTCCATCCTCCATTACTAATCCTCCACATCCCTCCATTACTGCTATGGTAATGATATCTCTGATACTATCCACACACTGTCATCTTTCCCTACATGTCTGTGTCCCAGGGTTACCTTTTGAGCTGTGCTGAGGGTGTGGCCAGCCAATCAGACTCCAAGCCCATCCCTGACTGTTTGCACTGGCTCTTCACCCCATTGGGCAGGCAGTTCTTCCTCAGCTGTGATTGGTCTGTGAAGTCTGAGAGCAGAGAGGGCGTGTACACTTCCCAGAGAGACCCAGGTATGAACAATAAAGTTGACGGAAGAGCTAATAGTGTATACAGAAATGCCCTCATGCAACAATTGGGCCTTTTAATTATCTTTCCCTCCTTTTTTCTCTCTCTTCCTTTAGCTGACCCCATCGCCCAGCTGCATCGTTGTTTCTGTGAGAAGCTGCTGGAGAGAGCTGTGCACTCCCTCATCCAGCCCCACACTGACACGGAGGCAGACAAGCCCAAGAACGACTCGGGGTAAGGCCAGGGTCCTCACAGTGCCCAGTCACTCTCCTGTTTACCTATGCAAATTGTTTACTTTACTTTGTTTTCTTTTCTCTCTCTCTCAGGGAGTTCTCCAGTGCCTTGGAGTTTCTCCAGCTATTGAACAGCTGCACAGAGGAGTCCTCCTCACCTCCCTTCCCAGCCCCACCTAATCACACCACCATGCCAGGTACTGGAATGCACACGTTAGTGTGAACCACACCATGTTCTGTGTGGGACAGATTTCTTTACAGATTTATCTCATCTTTGTTTCCTACGAGATGATCTGAGGCTGTGAATGTGTATAGATTTTATTCTTCTCATATGTATCTTGAACACTAAAGAAACTCTTTATGATTAACATAATTGACTTATTCAATATAACGTGAACATTTTTTGCTTGACCTCTCGATGCCACAGTTGAAGTCTAATGTTGTCATGTAATCTCTTCTCTGCTTAGTGGCAGACCCAGTGAGTCGCTGGTGGGCATTGGTCCTAAAGGCTGCTGCCCATTGGCTGCAAGGAGATGATGTCGCTGTGAGGTCGCTGCTGGCAGAGGCAGAGCGCATGCCCAGAGCTCTCCATACCCTCGAGTCAGTATACTTTGTGTGTTTTATTAATCGTATGTACGAGATACACCTGGTATACAGTCGTGTCCAAAAGTTTTGAGAATGACACAAATCTTAATTTTTACAAAGTCTGCTGCCTCAGTTTGTATGATGGCAATTTGCATATACTCCAGAATGTTATAAAGAGTGATCAGATGAATTGCAATTCAGAGCTTGCTCAGGAATGGCAGCAGGCAGGTGTGAGTGCATCTGCACCCACGGTGAGGCAAAGACTTTTGGAGGATGCCCTGGTGTCAAGAAGGGCAGCAAAGAAGCCACTTCTCTCCAGGAGAAACATCAGGGACAGACTGATATTCTGCAAAAGGTACAGGGATTGGACTGCTGAGGACTGGGGTAAAGTCATTTTATCTGATGAATCCGGTTTCCGATTGTTTGGGGCGTCTGGAAAAAAGCTTGTCCGGAGAAGACAAGGTGAGCACTACCATCAGTCCTGTGTCATGCCAACAGTAAAGCATCCTGAGACCATTCATGTGTGGGGTTGCTTCTCAGCCAAGGGAGTGGGCTCACTCACAATTTTGCCTAAGAACACAGCCATGAATAAAGAGTGGTACCAACACATCCTCCAAGAGCAAATTCTCCCAACCATCCAGGAACAGTTTGGTGACGAACAATGTCTTTTCCAGCACGATGGAGCACCTTGCCATAAGGCAAAAGTGATAACTAATTGGCTCGGGAACAAAACATTGATGTTTTGGGTCCATGGCCAGGAAACTCCCCAGACCTTAATCCCATTGAGGACTTGTGGTCATTCCTCACGAGGTGGGTGGACAAACAAAAACCCTACAAATTCTGACAAACTCCAAGCATTGATTATGCAAGAATGGGCTGCCATCAGTCAGGATGTGGCCCAGAAGTTAATTGACAGCATGCCAGGACGGATTGCAGAGTTCTTGAAAAAGAAAGGTCAACACTGCAAATATTGAATCTTTGCGTCAACTTCACGTGATTGTCAATAAAAGCCTTTGACACGTATGAAATGCTTGTAATTATACTTCAGTATTCCATAGTAACATCAAAACAAAAAATATCTAAAGACACTGAAGCAGCAAACTTTGTGGAAATGAATGTGTCATTCTCAAAACTTTTGGCCACGACTGTACACCGTCCAAAGAAATTGTTACTGGCAGGTTCCTTCTGGACAATAAAACAACAATAAGAAATAATAAAAGATAAGAATAGGAATATAAAGTAAATGGCTCAGTAGAATAGAATAAACATTTTAGCACAAGTATAATACAGGAAGGTACAATTTAGTCCAATATTTATACATGTTTCGGGGAAGGGAGGATTAGGGGGCAAGTGTTTAAATTATGCAGTATTTAGTTATCTTAATAAGAGTCTGGTAACATCAGTTGTGCTAAGGTGTGGAGTATAAGAGCAGGTGGTCTCTGAGCCCGTTGGTAACAGACCTCATGCTCTGATACCGTCTGCCTGACAGTAACGTAGTGAACAGCTCGTGGCTGGAGTATGTGGGGTCCTTGATGGTGTTGCAGGTCTTCTTCATGCACCGTTTTCAGTAGATGTCTTGGAAGTGTGGGAGCATGGTCCCAGTGATGTGTATGTAAAGGACATTAGAAGCATTGCCATAATCCTATGTTGTTTTCCCTGTCATCCTGCAGTCATCCGTTGCCCAAGGCTGTGCTGCTGCTGTGTAAGGCGGTGCAGATGAGCCTGTCTCCTCTGAAGGGAGAGGGGGCGGTGGCCTGTCTGTCTCACTGCGACAGGGCCAGCAGCTACCTGCGCACCAGCATCTCTGTTCCCCTGTCCACCCAGTCTGGCAACTGGCTCAACAAGGTACTCTCTCCCAAAATGCGGGTGTTTGGGATGCAAGTGAAAATATGCACTCTCTGTGATTTCTATTTGAACCAACTCTAACCTTTGTGTATATACATGCAGTAAAGGTTGTAATGGAGTTTGGTTGATTCACAGTGTTCATTGGTCATATTACACATACACACCATGAACAAACATATACTGCACATGGTGACCGTTGCATGGGTGCTCGTTTGACTCACAAAAGCACAGGTACAAGCGGACTCTAGCTAGGTATAGTGGTAGTGCGTGGGTGGTAGGGGGTGGCTGTGGTGCATTGTAGTTGCATTGCATGATCCTGCAGCCCAGTGCAATGTGTCTGCAGTGCAGTACAGAGGCCTCCCAAATCTGCAGGCACCTGCAACATACCATATCCAGGTCGAGACACTGCTTACGGTGCATGTACTGTCCCATATGCCTCTTAGTTTCCATAACTCATTGTGTAGTCATTTATTACGTAGTTCAACAGTTTATTTATATTTGTTATGTCTGCCTTACTGTTGTCTTTCCTATCACAAGGGGGTGGAGCTCCTGGTCTGTGACCTCTTGCTGACCCTCAGGACCAGCCTATGGCAAAGAGGAAGCAGCAGCAATGGGGAGCCAGGCCCCGCCCCTAGCTCCCAATTGGCGGGATTCCAGCGGGACCTGAGTTCGTTGCGAAGGCTGGGCCAATGCTACAGACAGGCACAACACAAGGTAACTAGGGCTTCAGACCTGCTGGATTATTCATGGTTTATTCATGGCTATCTGTGGTGTAATGATGTATGTTCCCTCTCTTGTCCTCTCCCAGGTGTTCCTGCATGAGACCACAGTGAGGCTGATGGCTGGAGCCAGTCCCACCCGTACACACCAGCTACTGGAACACAGCCTCCGACGCAGGACCAACACCCCTGGATACACCACGAGTAAGGACACCCACACTTCAATTATTATCATGAATGATACCATTTGAAGTTGATATCAAATGTGATTTGATGTCAAATTAAAACAAATGTAGTGCTTTCCAACTGTACTGACCTTCTCTCTTTACTTTTTCCTCCTCCCCTCTTCTCCTCCTCCGCCCTGCAGCTGAGGGTGACTGTGTTCTGGGTGAGCGTGAAAGGGCTCATGCCATCCTGCTGGCGTGCCGCCACCTACCCTTACCCCTGCTGACACCACCAGGGCACCGCGCCCGCCTGCTGGCCGAGGCCAAGCGCACCCTTGAGCGTGTGGGCGACCGCCGCTCCCTACAGGACTGCCAGCAGATCCTGCTCCGCCTCAGCGGGGGCACCACCATCGCGGCCTCCTGATGATTCTCCCTCAGACAGATCTCAAATCAGTTAGACCCACACACATTAACCCTGACTTGTGATCTACTCACTCAGAGTCCCGATCAGTGGTCAGTGATGAGTTATTCTCCACCACATATTAGAAATTAGCCCACTCATACAGATCCCAGAACAGTCACCTAGCCCTATAGACATAGCACTGATAAATTATGAGTCAGCCATTTCCACACAGCATCTAATAGTCAACAACGCGAACAGTCGTATCTCATGGACATATCACTGTACAGGAGAGATACCAAAAGGGACCTTCAATCTTCACACTGCCAACCTGAACATTGACTACGGTTAACATTTTGGCAGTGTCATATTTACTGTCACACAGGCCTAACACACCCCCATATCCTCACAGAAGGAGAATGTATATAATGCAGCTCATACACTGGACCACTGCACATGGTTTCTCACATGCTCACTGGTATAATGCTAACACTGTAATGTTGCTAACACTGCTTAGCGTAGAGAGAATCTGCTTATAGGCCCCAAAGGGAAAAAGGGTCAAAATGGCTGCCATTGGGTCTCATCCACATACAATTCAGTCTCTCTCTTTGGTTGGCTAATTAGCCAACAGCTATTTTGAGTTTTGCCCCGTGATGAATGGACCTTCATCCACAAGAGGTTGAGCTCGTTGTGTCTTAAGCTTTTTTACAGAGCTGTAATGTCACAGGTAGATGACGGGCTGTACATGCACTGGCATTCCACAAGTTCTAGATGCTAAATGCTAAAATGTCATGTACGTCCAAGCTTCACAATGATACATTTAAAATGTATGTATTTTTGACAGGCCAATACAATAGTTCAACACAAGGAGACCGACTGTGACTTCAGTGCATTCTAGCTATGATAGTCACCCTCTAGCATCTACTGTAAAATTCAAAATGACTTGCTTCTCACAGTACAGTGCAGAGTAGTATCTATTTATGTCTACCTCATTGACTGTACAATGCCAGTGTACTCAAGCGCAATATACTGTAGTACCACACCAGTTGGCATGGTGACAGTTGACAGTAGTCGTACAATACACAGAGCAGCTTTATTTAGACTCAGCAGTGCAGTGCAATATTAATGGGCCAGCACTGTAAAAGTGCCATTCATTTTTCAACAAGAAAAAAGGTTCATGGATTGGAGCATCACCCTAAATGGAAAATCAAAGCCCAATTCTTTACAGGTTACACACACACATATATATACGCGCAGTCAGTCACATACACAGTATCACATTTGTGATTGTATATAGATTGTACATTCTGTAGCCATGTAGAGACAGCTGTCTTGAATAGAATGAAGCAGGATGTTCTTTTGTATGCGAGAGGGGAAACAAATGGGTAGAAAGAAGGTTCTATCAACTCTTAGAAGGTTAAATGGTTTGTGTATTGGCCACCAGCCCGGGGCCGGAGTGAGTTGACTGTTATTGACCAAACAGTTCGGTCACTGTCACTAGTAAGGTTGATTCTGACCAATCTGATTGGGAAGCTCTCGAGCATAATGGCCTTGATGTAGTTAACAATTATTTTGTTATGTTTTCAGTGTCAGAACTATCATTGTGGAATCTGTCCAATTGCTTTTAACTGTATTGTCTGTTGGCTAGACTTTGTCACTTTCGTCATTCTCATCTTTGAGTTCTGATTTTCTTATTTAATGGCTGTAATATTATACATGCTCAGTTTTTTTTTTTAGAGCAATCTTGTTTCCTTATTGTTTTATATTGTCAAGGCAACCTAGGGATATAAACTGCTGGAGTGACTTAAAAAAATATATAAAAATTATGCAGGAAGTACTGTTGTCCAAGTAATTAGTATGGCAGTTTTATAGGTCATCAATATTTGGCACATTGTAGTGTTTTTGACATGCACAGAAATGTGTTTACACTTTACCCTAATATGAGAAAGACCTACTGCATGTCTTCCAGTTCAACCCAGCCATATTCACCACTGGATGGTGTCAATTTACCCAACCATGTCCCTTGTATCTGCACCGTTATTTCACATTGAATTGATCAGACAGGTTAGTGTGGGCTAGTACGTGCTGCACAACCAACCATCTACAGTGAATGGATTTACTACGATTTCTAATGTTACAAAATATCTAATCTAATGTTTTCTCCTCTATATATTGTTTTCTGCATTTATATGTATGATTTAGTTTTTTAATAAAAGATTGCCATGGACAGAATGTGTGTGTTCGTGTCTTATTTTAAATCGCTATAAATGCCAAGCAGTAGGGATGCTACAGTAAAAAGGATGTTGCCAAAACAAGATGTTTTTAGACAGAACACTGTCAAAGCAATGTTAGTGTTCTGCATTACGCTCACACACTCATCTTGATCCTTATTTAGGTGTTTCACTGGAACTAGTGAATGGGCTGGTCAACAAAACTACATTGGTTTTGTTTATCCACCTGAAGGTGGGGGAAGAAGACCACCCACACTTTACTGGTCTCTATTCCTGCTTAGCTAGTTGCTGGTTCTTTCTCTCTGCCCCTCGGCTCCCTCTTCCTCAGTCCCTGCCCTTATTATTGAGCTCATGATGTATGTGCCCTCCTTTTCTGTCTCTATCTCCCCTTGCTGAAATCTTTTCTTTGACTTGGGCTGAATAGTGGTGTCTTACAGCCACTCCCCACAGTAGAAATAACTATTGTGTCTCCAGACTCGCTCTCTGTATTAATCTGTAGGAATGTCACAGCAGACTGGCCTGGCTCCCAGTATTTGACTACCCGGTGTCATGTTCAGAGTGGAAAGTGGTCTCTGTTTGAAACTTGCACAGCTACATACATTGGTCACACTGCTCTGGTGTAGGCAGTGTCCACCAAACAGATTATTCCACCCTGGTAGGCTTTGGTTTCAACAGTGCTACATTTTTGATAGCAGCCAATTGCTTTTTGTATTTTCAACACATTGTCCATAAATATCGTTGCAATATTAAAGTTGTTCACTTATCAATGTTTAATATATGCACGGCAATGTTATTTTACTTGCATCAGAATTCTGAATAACTAACATTTAATTTCGATGCACTTTTTTCAATTACTCTTCTAGAACTGGGCACAATTTCAAAGAACCAAAGTGCTTGGGAGGTTGTCCCAGTCGGACCACATTGTATGATGCACATACAAAGCAGGATATTCTGAAGCAAAAAGCCAGCTGAAAAACAAGCTCACGTGTTCTCAAAATGAAAAACTTGAAGAACTGGAACAAAAAGGAAAAAGGGAAGCATGATAAATTTAAACCTGGATCTAAGAAAAGAGAAAAATGTGTGGTCATGTTCAACGATAACGAGCGACAGTGAGTTTGGCATATTATAAACAGCACAGGAGTCCCAACGCATAGCAAGCTAACGTTAGCTAACTATAGAGCATCTCTGGCTAAACTAGCTAGATTGCTAGGTAGGTCTCATTTACATGGTCAGCTTGTATGATATGCCTTCGTCGTTGATAGAGAATAATACACCACATCATCCTGCCTCTGTCTTTGAGTAATGTGTTTAGTGCACCTCTAATTGGTTTGCCAAGCTCCCATTAATACTGTCAGTAGTTAAGTATTGGTGAATGCAAGAAAGTGACGACAAGTGACTTGTCATGAATGTACTCATCTGTTTGACTTATCGTATCTCTTGCAGGGATTATCTCACAGGATTCCACAAGAGAAAGGTGGAGAGGAGGAAAGCAGCAGTGGTGGAAATCCAGAACAAGATAAAGGAGGAGCAGAAGAGAGTCAAAGAAGAGGTAAACACCGGCTAAGAGAAGGCACAAAATTTAATTTAAGTGTTAAGTAGACATGGTGTGTAAAACTTGTCACTTTAGTAGCGTTTTTGATGAAGGGAATACTAACAATGTGGACAGAAGGGGGCACGAATCATATTTACTCTTTAATTCCAGAGACACAAGGAGTATTTGAAGTTGCTGCAGGAAAGAAAAGAGGCTCTCGGTGAGTTTGAGCGAAATAATCAAACATGTCAGCCAAGCTTGACAGAATATTGTTGGATGCCTTCACTTGCCCTTGTCTGCGATTTCAGGTTTAACCAGAAGTAAACATGTAGTGTGAATCCATTTCATCTGCTTACTTACTCTTATTGTTATGGTTAATTCTCCACAGATGAGGATGATGATGATGATGAAGAAGATGAATTGGAGGATGTGATAACGGGCACAACCGAGTCTGTACAGTACGATCACCCCAACCATACTGTTACCGTAACTACCATCAGTGACCTTGACCTCACAGGGGCCAGCCTCTTTGCACCAGCAACCAATCAGGTAAAGCGTTTGTTTCAGATTTCTACGTCCCTTGTTTTGAAATAGTTTCTCTGAAAGATATTCAAACTGTACATTTTCTTTTGAAGGTTACTGAGGAAGGTGAGGAGGAGGAGGTGGTGGAGGAGCAGGAGAAAATGGGCGCAATGCCAAAGAAATCTGGGAATCCCATCCTCAATAAAAAGTATGTTGTGTTTATCTTCACTCACATTTAATGAAAAACCCTTGTACTCTTTCCTTGTCAATAATGTTTAAAATATTTGAATGCACAATTTGTGGCTTCATATCCTAAAAAATGAAAATGTGTCATTTGACGTGTCTATCAATAACATGTATGTGTTATTGATAATGGTCATAATCACTGGAGGATTTTAAAAAGCGGGTAATAATTTATGCAATTTGCATTATTCCTCAACAACTGTGCTATATGCCCTGCTAATGAATAGTAATGAGCCCCCAATTCCTGTTCTATTCTCATTCTGTATTCAGTTCTGACAGCTAATTTAGTCTAATATGATGCCTATATAACAATATGAGCACTGTGGTGGCAAGTTATTCTCACACGTTATTATCCCCCCTCCTCCCTCTCTGCAGAATCTGCTCACTGAACGCCTCGCTCCACGCTCACCAGACGCAGCGGAAGGGAAGCAGGAAAGGGAAGCAGGAAGGCAAAGGACGAGGCCGGCCAACAGACAAGAAGCCAGGTGCCACAGACAAGAAGGGCAGAATTGAGAAGAACAGAGTTGGGAGGACCAGCAAGAAGCAAAGACGCAGACTGACTGGGAAGAGGGTACATCACAAGGACTGAGAGTTATGAAAAAATAGATTTGCAGTGTAAGGGTCTGTCTGGCCTCTTTGTCTGATCAGGATCCTAAGCAGCCATGATAGACATTTAGAGTTTGTATGGTACCAGTTTGGAAAGTCTACTGAGCAAACAAAATCACAAATACACAAACTGCACATATTCATTCTCATTGAAAGCCAATGTCTGCTTGATCCAGAGCGGCCGTTTCAAACACTGCCTTGTTTTAACCAATTGGACACGACCTGTCTGTTTCCTTTGTTAGGCTCTCTCCTTTCTACATGTTTGTTTATATGCTAACTGCTTTGGTAATGTTGTATTTCATACAATGTGTATATGCTCAAAGTTTGATTAAAAGAAAAGAATATATACGAATCACTTGCTTTAATATTTTTGTAGCGTTTATATCCTTGTATAAACCTATAGTTTGTGAATCCCTCTAGTTCTATAGCCTATTGTTTGATAGGAAACCTGACTCCTCAGTCAACATCCTTTTCAGAGCATCAGAGAATAGATCTTTACGTGTGTATTTCTAGACATAGTACCCCTATGCCCTCATTTGTTTGATTGATTTCAAGAAATGCTGTATAATCAAGGATTTGAATGTATGCTATTCTCATACCTTAGCAGTGTTTATTTATTTACACTAACCTGAGCTAACGCGGGCCATCTGTCACAAGCAGTTCATTTTGCTTTCTAAAGCTCATGATATCTAATACAACCTTCAATAGAGTAACTGTCATGCAACTGACTCCATATTGGTTCTAGATCTGGCAAACTGATAGGTTCTCTGTAAAATTAAGCAGAGCCAACATGGCAGTCAGAAGTGCATCAGTTTCATCCATTGTCAGAACAGCCAATCAGATCCATGTAAGAGTAAGAGCCTCAGGGGGATTGTGAGCAGAGGAAGAGGCATGTGCCGGGGGTCTGATGGACAGTATAGTATCTTTCTCTAAATGGCATATTCTCAGTTTAACTGACGGCTGAGGACTCTTCTGTCAGGTATCGTTGAAAACCTCTTCCTCTCAAATTCAGGAGAGAATAATTCAATGGAAAATAATATACATTAAGAAATCTAGCAATTAATTATTCAAGACTTTGACTTGTATTTAGATTTTCATTGCTGAAATGTTTTTAAATTGGGATGTTACCAAGTGCTTTCAGTGACGTTTAGTAATTATATTAATAATATGCTGGAAAGACTTCTATTATCTTCCTTTCTGTATTGTGTTTCACTATATCCCCTTGTGTAATTAGTTTTCACTTAGCTTAACTGTTCCGTTTTATCACACTAACCATGAAATAATGACCCTTGTGGATCAAATATGCTACAGCATTGCTTCCAGCTCGACTACAGCTACGCTGCAATAATATCCCATCAATGTCTTACACTGTGTACATTTCATATAAATGTTGAAAGGGTTTTAGCTGTTTTTTTCTCCTCATGGACTACTGTATATTCTTTTGAAATCTACAATTTTTCCTGAAGTACTACTGGTACTACTGTTTTACTACAACCACCTTTTTCTACTTTGTGGTGTTTTAGGCTCATTATTAAATACTGTGTTTGGTTATATCTGCCTTTACAGCCTGTGTTGTTCCTCAGTGATCTCTGAGGGGTGCGATGAGTGAGCGCCTGCCACCTCTTGCCGCGCCATGCCCCTCTCCGGCGATGACCTTATCTGTCCCAAGTTTCAGCCCAACATCTTCGACTCCTCCCGCTGCCACGACTGCCTGCGCCAGAAGCACCTACACTCTGGAACGAGTACAGGCACGGGTACAGCCGAAACACCACAGCAGAGCCTCACAGTGGAGAAGGAGCCAGGGCAAGCCACTGTACCTCCACCAGCACCACAGGCAGTGGAGAGGGATACCAGTGCCAAGACAGAGGGAGAGGGGACTAGAAGAGTGGTGAGTAATTATCTGGGCCTATACAGACAGGTGGAAGGTAAGATATGGGGTCATGGAAAGGGTCAGATATACATTGAGGTCAGACAGTCAAGGATCAATACACGAGAGGAAGTAAGGGAAATGGCTGAGTGGTAATGTTGACTTTGAGTCTACTTAAACTTTGGCTAGCAGACTTTTTCGTTCCGGAAGGGGAAGCTACTCCATTTAACCAGTAACACCCAGTGCTGAATTCACTACAAAGTGCTCAGTAACAGACGTTGGTGAGGCATGACCCTGTGTTGAGTGTAGTGAATAAGGAGGAACGTATGAGGGAAAAAAGATACGAAGAGGGCGGTGAAGAGAATGCTCCCATTACAAATGAATGAAGGGAGATCATTTACTGCCCTTTTGGGAATCACTGGTAACATTATACATGAAGGCAGGTTACAGAAAGCACCGGCCGGCCCACATCTACACATAGTATGTCATTGCAAAGGCGCATTCATTTATGAGGCCACGACTGTTAATTGGTAGCATAGCACTCTCCTTGTTTTGCCTCTGATCGCCACAAATTAGGCAAATATACATTTTGTGGAAGTCAGATCTTATCTCATTGCTTTTCATTGCTGTGTTACATTGCAATATCTTTTGTATACCTACCTTGTACTATAATATTATAAAGTTGTTGTTGATATTGCCATTAATTCAAGTCAAACTGAAGATGAGAATATGTATTTTAAGACAACCCAGAAGGGTTGTATATGTCAAGAAAAAAACTTATATGAAATAATAATGAGGAGAACTACAATCTAGGTAAAGTTACAACAGTGTAACTCTAATCGAGAGACAGACAGAACTTGTGAGTATGAGAGGGAGGTCTTGAGGAACAGAAGAGTGAGACAGAGGGGAGACACTATTCATGAACTTCCCCATATGGAAATTAATCTATAAAGAGAGACTTGGAGGTGTTGCGTTCAGGTTTGATAATGATGATTGTGTTAAACCTGTGTTCATTGTTATAATGTATCTGTAAATGAATGAGGCATTGTAGGCTTAGTGAGTTAAATTGTGCTAGTTCCAACAAAACGTTTAGTTTATATGGCTGCTCACTGTCTTATCTTGTCAGTGTTTGCTTTTCTCTCATAGTACAAACAGTATTTGTCAGTGTCTGCTATTTGTTTTTTGTGAAAATGGACATTGAATTTCGTTTAACCAGAATTACTGACAATTGCAGAAAGTGCTAGTTAACATGATATTAAACTTCAATACATTTAGTCACCTGTAGCTCTATTGGCTGATGTTCTGTTTTTGTTTGCCGTATGTTGTGAGTGGTATGTGTGTTCTCATTGACCTATCAGGAGGACTCTGATGGCCTGTCAGTGGTGAGCAGCTACTGTGATGTCAGCGGAGATCAGCTGGGTTACGAGGAATGCTCCTTGTGCATCCTGAGCCCTGACTGTGACCTCTACATCTGTGACGGAGACGACGACGACAGCACTGACAGGTTCTCTTCAGAATCTATTGGCTCTAGTGTGTGTCTGAGATAGAAGCTCCACTAAGGAGAAGTGCTTAGTACAAAATAATGTTTGTTCACTCTATGCACTTGTGTTGAGATATCTTTGGAGACTTGGCATTTCATTGGGCTTTATATTTAGGTATTTTGCAGGGGGGAAATGTCATTTACGAACTAGGTACGAAGAACGTCAAACAAGAAGCTCATTGAGCATGCTTTGTAAACCAAGTAGTCAATGAGCCCTATATTGCGATTCTAGTGGGACAATATATATACTTTCTCACTCCCTCATTCTCTCCCTCTCTCCAACATTATATCACGATCTCCTCTTCCAGCTGTCGGGACCAGAGTGTCTACGCTGATCTCAGTGGCTCCATCAGTGCAGAGGACGACTACCTGCCTCTCCGGCACCGCTCAACCCACCTCACCATGACCCGCCTGGACCCACCACCCCACCGAACCAACCCCAAAGCCTGGATGGAGGAGGACAACAGCAGGGGCACGATTGGCAGACACTCAGGTGAGGACTGCACTTAACCACATGTACAGTTGAAGTCGGACGTTTACATGCACTTAGGTTGGAATCATTAAAACTAGTTTTTCAACCACTCCACAAATTTCTTGTTATCAAACTATAGTTTTGGCAACTCTACTCTGTGCATGACACAAGTCATTTTTCCAACAATTGTTTACAGACAGATTATTTCACTTATAATTCACTGTATCACAATTCCAGTGGGTCAGAAGTTTACATACACTAAGTTGACTGTGCCTTCAAACAGCTTGTAAAATTCCAGAAAATTATGTCATGGCTTTAGAAGCTTCTGATAGACTAATTGACATCATTTGAGTCAATTGGAGGTGTACCTGTGGATGTATTTCAAGGCCTACCTTCAAACTCAGTGCCTCTTTGCTTGACATCAAAAGAAAATCAAAAGAAATCAGCCAAGACCTCAGAAAAAATATTGTAGACCTCCACAAGTCTGGTTCATTCTTGAGAACAATTTCCAAACACCTGAAGGTACCACGTTCATCTGTACAAACAATAGTACGCAAGTATAAACACCATGGGACAACGCAGCCGTCATACCGCTCAGGAAGGAGGCGCGTTCTGTCTCCTAAAGATGAACGAACAACAGCAAAGGACCTTGTGAAGATGCTGGAGGAAACAGGTACAAAGGTATCTATATCCACAGTAAAACGAGTCCTATATCGACATAACCTGAAAGGCTGCTCAGCAAGGAAGAAGCCACTGCTCCAAAACCGCCATAAAAAAGCCAGACTATGGTTTGCAACTGCACATGGGGACAAAGATCTTACTTTTTGGAGAAATGTCCTCTAGTCTGATGAAACAAAAATAGAATTGTTTGGCCATAATGACCATCGTTATGTTTGGAGGAAAAAGGGGGAGGCTTGCAAGCCGAAGAACACCATCCCAACTGGTGCACTTCACAAAATAGATGGCATCATGAGGATGGAAATTTATGTGGATATATTGAAGCAACATCTCAAGACATCAGTCAGGAAATATTGGTTACAATGGGTCTTCCAATTGGACAATGACACCAAGCATACTTCCAAAGTTGTGGAAAAATGGCAACAAAAAAGGACAACAAAGTCAAGGTATTGGAGTGGACATCACAAAGCCCTGACCTCAATCCTATAGAAAATGTGTGGGCAGAACTGAAAAAGTGTGTCCGAGCAAGGAGGCCTACAAACCTGACACAGTCACACCACCTCTGTCAGGAGGAATGGTCCAAAATTCACCCAACTTATTGTGGGAAGCTTGTAGAAGGCTACCCGAAATGTTTGACACAAGCTAAACAATTTAAAGGCAATGCTACCAAATACTAATTGAGTGTATGTAAACTTCTGACCCACTGGGAATGTGATGAAATAAAATAAAAGCTTAAATTAATCATTCACTCAACTATTATTCTGACATTTCACATTCTTAAAATAAAGTGGTGATCCTAACTGACCTTTAACAGGGAATTGGTACTAGGATTAAATGTCAGGAATTGTGAAAAACTGAGTTTAAATGTATTTGGTTAAGGTGTATGTAAACTTCCAACTTCAACTGTATCCTATTACATTCATAGGTGTTATTTACATGATGATGTTGTCAGGTACCTGTGTTCAATATCATGAGTTGAGGTGGGACTTATTGATAGTAGTGTGGAAGTATCTTGTAGAACTGTGTTGTGGACATCCTTACAACTCCTTGGAATGTATCACTAATAACAGTGTTTAGTATACCAGGTGATGGAGTGTTTTTCTTTTTAAGGGTTAAAAGAAGAAAGGAATCGTGAAAGTGGCTACTTCTCTCTGGGGAGGGTGAAAGGTGCCCGTTCTCTCAGGGATCAGAGCCCCCCTCCTGTTTACCGCCATTCAGAGAGGGGACACCCCCTCTACAGCAACCGGAGCCCTGAGCCCAAAGCTACCATCCCCTTCAGGAACCCTAACCTGGGGCTGGCCTCAGAGAGGTTAAACCCAGAGATACTAAACCCAGACCTGCCTCTGGAAATCCCTGAACCTCCTGACGCATTTGATCTCACCATCGAGGTTGAGGCTCAGGTGGGCCCTCGCTCCCCAAGCCCCACCCCTTTTAAGATAGCAGAATCCTTGGCCTCCACTAACCGGAGGGGTTTCAACAGCTCATACAGTAGAAGAAACTCCCCTTCCTATCAGGAGTCTGGAAAGTTAAATGCATCGAGACAAAGCTCCTCTCTGTCCCGCTCCTCTTCACCCTTACGAAACACCTCCCCATTCAAACGAAGTGAATGTACCACCTCCCTCAACAGACGGGGCTTAGACTCTGAGGGCTGGTCTCAGGGGTGGGACCAGACTTCTAGAGGTCCCCCCCAGAGCTCTTTTGGACGAGGTGTTGATATTAGAGGCTTGAATAAAAATGTAATATCGATGGCCAGTTCAGTTGGTTCCATATCACAGGTCAACTCTGTTTCAGATTTTAAAAGTGCATTGCGCAAGAATGAGGCAGACAGCTCCTTAAATGGTTGTGGACGTGACACACGAAGCTCCGCCCCTTCAAGGGGGGGTTACGAAAGCCCCAGACAATCCCTGGTCCGCAAATCTGAAACAAGTAACTCCTTAAATGGCCTTGACAGCAGAAGCTCATCTCCCTCAAGAAGGGCTTATGATGCCTCCAACCAAACCCTGCTTCGCAAATCTGATGGGAACAGCTTGATAAATGCTCATGGTCGTGAAAGTCGCAATTCTTCTCCCTTGAGGAGTTACGATGCCACCAGCCAGTCCCTCCTTCACAAATCTGAAACAAACAGTTCTCTCAATGGTCATAGTCGACACGGCGGCCGGTGTGGCTCTCCCATTAGGGAGGGTTATGATGCCGAAAGACAATCTCTGAGGAAATCAGCTTCTAGGAATGACTTAAATGTTTATGCCTATGAAAGTGGTAGCTCTTCACCTTCTAGACGTGGCTTTGACACTCCTTGTCAATTCCTGCTATGTAAAAGTGAGACACGTGGCTATGGAAATGGTCGAGGTCGTGACCGTGGAAGCTCCTCTCCCTCTAGGAAAGGCTATGATGCCCCTAGCCAGTCACCTCTGCGCAAAAGTGAATCCAACAGCTACCTGAATAGTCAAGGTCGAGACAGTCGAAGCTCCTCCCCTTTGAGAAAGGGATATGATCCCCCTGGCCAATCACTGCTTCATAAATCTGAGACGAACAGCTCTGTCAGAAGTCAAATTCGTGATCGTCCTACCCCCTCTCCCTCTAGGAGAGGCTATGATACCCCGAGCCAGTCATCACTGTGCAAAAGTGAATCCAAAAACTTTCTGAATAGTCAAAGTCGAGACAGTCGAAGCTCCTCCCCTTTGAGAAATGGATATAATGCCCCTGGCCAATCACTGCTTTGTAAATCAGAGACGAACAGCTCTGTCAGATGTCAAAGTCGTGGTAGTCGTAGCCCCTCCCTTTCAAGTAGGGGCCATGAAACCCCCGGCCAATCACTACTGCACAAATCTGAGAAGAGTGGGGCCCTCAGCGGTTGGAGCCGTGACAGTCACAACTCCTCACCATCCAAAAGAGGCAATGACCCACCAGGTCAGTCACTCTTCAGGAAAACCACCAGTGGTGGTGACTCCAGCCTCTCTTACCAGAGAAAAGACAGTTACGGTGATGCTTGGCCTGACTCTAACCCCTCCCCTGGCACCTGGCGAGGCTCCACCCACTTCCTACATAGCACCTCCACATCCAGGGAGGGCAGAGAGAACAAAACATCTGCCCCCTCTCAGAGGGCCTCTGCTGTCACCTGGGAAACCACTAGGAGTAGCAGTAGTAGGCAGGGTCTGGAGACTCGTAGCTCCTCCCCAAGCACAAAAGGATTGACCAACCGCAACCTAAGTCCCTCCCCTCAGATGCAAAGGCACACCTCGTCCCAGAGTTCCATGGAGTCCTCGGAGTCTGGCCAGTTGTCGGGGGAGTCAACGGAGAGGAGTAGGGAGGAGTACGCCATGATGGCCGATCTACCAAAGGTCAAGCCTGTCCTCCAAAGGGAACAGCATGGTCATGTTGGACAGACTCCAAACCGACCCTCAGGGAGACAGGAGCTCTTCAAACCAGCAAGGTTAGGGTTTTCCATTGTTGTCCGCAAGGTAATGCTGTGGTTTCTCCCTCTGTATTTCACCTGTGACATCAGCATTATGTCACTGACAGTTTTTTACGTATTAATATGTTGTATCTAATGTCACGTGTCTGATGTTTCAGCCACTCCCTCTCCAAGCATCCCTCCAGAGAGTGGCTAGATGACTCAGGGGACCTAGAGAGAAACCACATAGAATGGCAAAATGGCAGCAGAGGTAGACTGTCTCGAGTACACTCGTCCACCTCTTTGCACATGCAGGTGAGTTGTTCTGCCAATTTAGTGCCTTTTGAGAAGTGTACTGTAACTTGGTCAAAATAAACATTTTATTTCACCTAATTTTAACATTCTGTCATAAAGAGCACATGTTCAACTTCATAAAAAAGTAGTTCTCCCAAGAGGCTAAGTGCCAAATAAAGTAACCGGGTTGACGATTTCATCTTTCATCTTAAATCAGCCATAAATCCCCTTGTGACAGGGGGAATGGAAGCTTGTTGTGTGCAACACGGAGTGACAATTGAATGCAAACTTCACAAAAAATGACATTGTTAAAAATGTGTAGCCTGTCTCTCTATGGGTTACAGGGTTGATGTGTTATGCTTGACCTGCTCAGTTTTACACCACAAAACACCAGAAACATTTACACTAATAATTACAATCTCATCCTTTACAGAGGCCCAGCAGCCCCACTATAGAGGAGGAGGCCAGTCCATGGAGGGCACAACATAGCTCTTCTTTGGAACAAATGCAGGTACAGGTCTACTTGTGTGTGCTTTCTGTAGACTATATCAAATTGTATATTTTCTTTATGGAGGTTGTCTAATTTAATGCAGAAGGTGTCCCATGTACACAGGTCATCAGTCTACGTTTCCTTCAGTTTACATAAACTAAACTTCCTCTACTAAGGGGCATGGCATTTCTCATTTGGGTAAAATTCTGTCCTTCATCCTCTCTCCTCCGTGATCCGGAAACCGTTGTGGTTGAGGAGATGTCAATTCGTTAGTAGGCGAACAGAAGAGTGTCCTTCCCACCTCGATAGCCACCTTCCATTGAGGATAGTCATGTGTATCTTACCAGAGTCCTTCGCAGAGGAGTTTTGAAATCTGCCGCACCCCCCTTTGAACCAGCTTTCGTTTTGTCTGAGGAGAAAAGCATGCACATGTTCAAAAACAATATATAATTGTATCTATACATTCTACATGTCCCCTCTCTACACTGCCTCTCATCGATTACCTTTTTCAAAAGGAGGTGAGAGAGGATGCAGAAGTTGAGCAAATCCAATTGAGAAAAGGCCAGAGTAAACATTTACCTGCCCACATCCAAACTTCCTTCTCCGATCCTATTATAAAATGGCTTTTGTGTCTTTAATATTTATTGCCCTGTTGCTGCTTTGAATAATGGTCAACATCTAGTATTTATTTACTCACATGCTTATTAGTGTACAGTATATCTAATCTGAAAGTTTAGTTTTACAATGCTTTCCTCCTGCATGCAGTCTATTTTGTTTACAATGTTACAAACACATATCTGTCCATTTATTCAGGTTATGAATTCTAGAAGTTGCTGTAAACTGCTTGTATAAACTGGTATAGGGCTTCTCTGTTCAATTCAAATGCAGTGTGACTTCAATGCTTTCTTTTAACATTCCTACATTTAATTCAGACTTTGAAGTATGTCCGTGGGTTGTAGGTCTGTTTCTTTCACCTGAATCCTACTGGCGTTTCATAGAGTGAGCATTGTCAATTGTGGGCTGCTGGGGCATGTGTTTCAAATTCTTGGCCTGGGGTGTAATCACTAGTCCAAAAAGTTAGGAAGGTTTTTCAACTAAAACGAGAGTTTCTATTGGACAAATGCAGGGTTGGTCACTCCCGTGTGATACCGTTTAATAAACGTTTTGCATGAGAATCGGCGTAAAATAGCCTCCCAAGATTTTACCGAGTTAGCATAAATAATCTATCTACTCAACTAAGGAATGTCATAAATGCTTTAATGTGTATTTTAGTAGAAGCTATGTGGTCTGGAAGTAGGTGTCATTGGTTGCTTTTTTGGCAGTGTACAGTCTATATTTCAATATTCAAATGCTCTGAGCAGCCCACTGATCACTTGATTGGTTAGCTTGTTTGCTCAAACGATTCTTACAGATCCGCCCAGGAAGTGGCAAACAGGGCGAGAGTGCAGAACGAAAACATCTTAACACCTTAACAAACGGCAAAAAAAAGTTGTGAAATTGTGGGTTGTGTGTGTGTGTCAATGATGTCTATAATCTTCCGTTTCTGTTGAAATAGTCAATGGAAAATATATTTGAGCGATAGGATACAGTTCACCGACCCAAGAGGGGTAGAAATGGCGGGGTTTGTTTTAGTTTCTAGCCTTCCTGCTAGGCAGACACGTTTTTAAGCGAACGGATCAGCAGGTAGAAAACTGAACCAATACTTATTCAACCTCGATCACATTAATTACAAAATTCACTTTTTTGGACGAGTAGGCTATTGCAACAATATTTTTTATTTTAAGTGTTTGTTTTTCTCTCAACTGCCTCCTGGGTCCTACTAACATGACGGTACGTTTGCCTTGATGCCACTACTTGAATTGCATTTCCATTTTTTTTGGAGCCTATAACTGAACCGTGTTCCAAGACATTGTTGCACGAATGTTTAATTGTTCGCCGCAACCATTAGGCAACATGGAACATTGGTGATTAAAATGGTAACGTTTAAATTCGGGGAGTGGGTGTGTCTATTCTTGTGTTTCGTGGCCTTTAATTATTTTATAGTTTGCTTTCTGCACATAACGTTATGGGTTTTTTTGCGTACCTGTGGCTGTAATTTATGCCATTGCCAAGGGCTGCCAGGGCTAATCAAAAATGTATGCGTATGGTATGTGTAAGCGCATTAGGGTTATCCAATTGTTTACAGTTCTAGATGTCAATTGAATTAGAGCAACATTGAGCTCCATGTATTGACTGTTTGCATGTGCAAACGAACACCTCACCCCAGTCGTTTGTTTAGTTAGATCCCTTATATTTTATATACTATTTGAAATTGGTCTTTGAGGAATCTATAAATGCATGATTCTATAAACAACCTATAGTTTATTCCTTCAAATTAATAAGCAAGTGTTTAAAGGTATACTTCTGTGTGCAGGTGGGTCATCCTCATCCTGGCACTTTGTAAAACGTCTATTTGCTGAAATAACGTTAACAGCTTGCCTCCGAGGTTTCCTCTTGTTGTCAACTATTCGTTTATTGCGTCTAATTTCAAAATTATGTTAAAGTATTTATGTAGTCGAAATGCTTTGAGACACACATACATACACCAGTATGCTCATAGTTACTTAGAGGACACATTTTATCATCATAAGTCAACTCATGGGAAGGTCGTTCTAAGTCTACCTCATGCTGTAACCATACTGTAACCAGCCTGTTAATGTTCCTCAGGCCTTGTAATGGTTTGGCTGGAACAAAGCACAGTGGTGTTTACAATGTGACAACTTATGAGTTCCAGTGAGAACAGGCAGTGATGCCAGGTAGAGGGGGAGGGTTGAAGGAGATAAAGACCCAAACTGAGGAATGTAGATGGAAAAAGCTTCCTAATCTTGATCCAGGATCACCACCTCTGTAAAGTACCTCACAGGTTTTCCCCTGGCTACAAACTGAAAGGATTTCTAGAAATAGTTGAGACTGCAGTGGTTAAATGTCAGTAACATATTAGTCTGTAGATTAAATTACCTTCAAATCTCTCTACATAGTGTTCTGCTCTAGTTCCCCATGTCTCCTATGTTGATTGTTACTGTTACCTTAGCAATCATTTTTATTTCTGTCTTCTCTCTCATCACTCAAAGGCGTGCTTTTTTTTGTTTCCTGTTGTCTTTAACACTTCTAAAAACCCTCTCAACTTCCATGTCCTCACACATTTGAATGTACACGCAGGTGTTTGCCATGGTGCACTAACTGCATGAAACGCCTGCCCTTGTTTAACTTCTACATGGAAAAATGTTTGTCTTTGTATTGTGAACATCCTACCCTGGCATCCTTTGTTCTACTTTTGTGTTCGTCTCACTTCTTCAAAATGGTTCCCTTAACCTGACACTTTGTCTTTCCTTGTAGCCCGACCTCCTTAACTTCAAGAAGGGATGGATGTCAAAACTGGATGAGAATGGAGAGGTGAAGTCATGTTTTTCTTAATTTCTTATCACTTTCTTGTCTTATTTAGTCAGAAGTCATGTATCACTTATCTGTTTTCTTCTTTCTTTCTAGCTCTCTTCTGCTTTCTTGTTTGATTCCTCTCCTCCTTTCTCTCGCCTTCTTTCCCTCTCTCCTAATGAGAAAGCTTGTGCGTAAGGCGATAGCTGCAGACTATCCATGTGTTATCCCAGTAATAGCTTGGTGTGCCCAGGCAGGCACAACCGGTATGTTCTAGCAGGATAAGACTGAGTATGAAACGTCCTCATATGAGCTTGTGGCTCATTGTATCATCTGTGTGCTAGGTTTGTATGTTATGTGTTTGAACTCATTTTGAATTCACAGTACAAACACTTAGATGACCCATACATCACTTTAAGCACTCTTTTTATACTTGTCATAATGTCTTAAACACTCCATAGGTTTCATTGGTCCATGTTAACTTGATTTGAAAGATGTCTTGCTGTGAACTGTCAATTAGCTGCTTGTGTTCATTAATGCATCAGTTTGGTCGAATATTGCTGGTTTAACTGGTGGCATGTGTGTGTCTGCAGTGGAAGAAGCACTGGTTTGTGTTGACCGATGCTGGTCTGAGGTACTACAGAGACTCTGGGGCGGAGGAGGTATGTTTTCAAATGCTTCAAAGTTATTGACTATTGCAATAATTGTCTTAGGGGATACATTGTGAGTTATTGATATGTGTCTGTAGTCTTACTTGTTGGTTCCTAACTGTGTCTTACAGAAGGATGATCTGGACGGGGAGGTTGACCTGAAGTCTTGCGTAAAAGTGTCTGAGTTTGATGTAGAGAAAAACTATGGATTTCAAATACAGGTGAGTGTGTTTTTCACTGTTCCAATAATTTTCTATGATATGTGAGGATGAGTGACAGGTATTTGAATGATCTCTTTCCCTCACCACACCCTTTCCATTTCTTACTCTACTCTTCTCTCCTGTCTGTCGGTCAGACGAGGGAGGCAGTTGTCACACTGTCAGCTATGACTGCAGGGATCAGGAGGAACTGGATTGAGGTTCTGAGGAAGAGTGTTCGGCCCAGCAGCTCTCCAGACCTTACACAGTGAGTTCCTCCTCCCTCTGTGTCCCAGCTGGCAAATACACAAGTCACGTAAGGAGGCCTATTGTTTTGTTATACTGGTGTACAGGTGGGCTACTAAGTCCATGGGCAGTTGTGGATTACTTCAAGTCACAATCATGTGTAATGTTATGTTGCTTACATAGTGAATCACCAGGGATTTATTTTATGTAGTGATAGGGCTGTAGCGGTGACCATATTACCACCACACCGTGAGTCGCAGTAAGATTCCACGTGACCGTTGAGTCATGGTAATCTCCTCTTGTGCACTTGGGACGTGCTTTGGTAGTACCCAACTTGCTAACAACCATCAGGTCCTATTGGCCTGGTGCTCAGGGCTCTATTGTCCCTCTAACCACTCTGACAGCAATGCAGTTAAAAATCACATCCAACAGTCTCATGCTTTTAAAACTCACCTCGCTGTGATGATCAATTTGAAGAAAGAAGTTCAACAGCAGGTTGAAACTGAGAGTGAAACATGGTCGTTGTGGATGTTGGTTCAAAGCCTAACACAAGGAGTGCTTTCTAAGATTCATTCACAACACCATACTCATATTTGAACTTATGCGTAGGCCTATTTGAGTCCAAGCCGGAACAAAAACCCTGAATTAAAATTGATTGAGCTGTTATACAATACATAGCCTACTGCATATTACACATGGCAGAAAAACATTTTTTTAAATAATTTAAGATGTATTTGGTACGTAATTTGTCTAGCCTACAGTATACTCACTTGAGGAGAGTACTGTTGTGCAGCCTGAGGCAAGAAGCAGACTGCAAACTGTTTTTGCTACTTTCTCAAATCCTCAATAGCCTATAGTCTCATCATGCAGTCCATATATGTTTTGATTTCTAAGGCATTCTAAGTTTTGTATCATTCACAACTAAAGTTGCCAAATAACTTAAAATCTAGCGTATAGGACCTGTTTAAAATGATCGCTTTTAAGCTCATATGCGCACTCGTGCTGAATGGGGGAAAAATATACTTTCTATTTTATTCAGCTAAATTAAATTCAATTCTTACTATAAAATCATATAATATAAAATGATGGCACTGGACTTATCTTGTCAGCTAAATAAACAAGTATATAGCATGGAGCATAGCCAGATAACATACAGTAGGCCAACTCATATTCTGTTCTTCTGAAATACATTTTCTTCATATCAGGTTTCTTTAGACCTGACTAAAATAAATAATGGATTGTTGTGATGGTGTAAGTTAAATTGATTTATTACTTTATTTTTATGTAGATGTTCCAAAGGTCTGCATCAGTGGCTGGTATGCGTGGAGGCCTGGAGATGCTAAATGTGTTTAATTAACGGTCAATTACCGTGAGACAGGCAGTCTTTTGCATGACAATAACTGTCTGACAAAATGTAATGACGGCCATAGCCCTATTATACTGTCACTTTATCAATCTGCGCTCTCTCTCTCTGTCTGACTTTGTCTCTCCCTGTCCTTCCTCTCCTCCAGACTGCCTGACAGCAGTAGTGACAAGGAGAACTCTCGCTCCCTGGCCTCCACTCGTCGACCACCTTCTCGCCACGGTGATGCTGGATCAGAATTCACCACCTCCACTGTACGCCGATTTGACTGTGTCGAGCTGTCACCAGTGCCCGTCCCCTCCAGCCCTCTGCCAGCTACTCAGAGAGAGGCAGGGGAGGGGCAGGGCAGGGAGCACGCCCAATGGCAGGAGGAGAGGAGCAGAGATGTGACCAGTAGCACATGGGAGCAGGTGCTGTCGAGGAAAGGGCCGGGTGTAGGCTCAGACCCCAGGATAAGAGCAGAGGAGGAAATTGAGAGAAAGTGGTTAGAGTTTGAGCGGCTGCCACTAAAGGAGATGAGGTCACTACTGCCAATGGGCTCACGATCCAGCCATCCAGCCAATGAGGCGCTGCAGAGGGAGGTAGTGCGTGGAGATGTTTTTCAATTTGCAAACACAATAAATAAATGCAAATTTACTCTTCATCTAGATGATTCATCTACATATGAAGTGGAACTCTTTAACACTAGGCTTGCTCTATTATGCATGCGGGATGGTAATCAGGCCCTCTGCAGTAATACTGACCCTGTCATTCTTCAAAATACCAAAGAGGAGGGTGTAATAGGGGCTTAGTTAGCAATACCGGTTTGCCCGGAAAAATAAATTAAGACATTTCTCTGGTTCTAGAACTGTGAGTTTATCAGATGTCGATAGTGGAAACACTGCTGAAAGTCTCATTCCATCTTTGAGTGATGTGTCCTGTGATAACATTGTATAGTGTGCTGTTGACTACTGTGTCTTCACAGGGGTAGTTTTAGGACTCGTGCAGATCATACAATCATATCATATGGTTGTTGGAATCTGATCCAGATGAATGTACTCCTTGCACTGTCCCTTTGTCTATGATCCATACAGTCCCTAACATTGCCTTTGAGATGCATGACCTGCATGATGTGTGGGATTGATATGACTGCATGGAATATGGCATTCAAATCCCCCTTCACTACTCGCATGTCAGTTTGGTTCAACCCAGTAATTACATACCCCGCCGCCTCTTTCTTTCAGTGAGCTTTACCGCCTCTCTACCTTTGTGACACTCAGGTGGCGTCTCTGAGGCAGCAGCTGGAGCGTTTGCAGGGAGGAGGGTGTGGTGGGGGGAGGGTGGGGGGAGGTAGCTGTGGTCGGGAGGCAACGTGCGGCCGCAGCCTTCAGGCCATGGAGTGGGCCCACAAACGGGCCCTGGAGGAGCTGCAGAAGCAGCATGCCCGCGAGACCCGAGAGCTGGAGAGGGACAGGGACCGGGTGCTGAGGGAGGAGACCCAGGACACAGCACAAGGTCAGAGGTCACAGGATCATGGGGTCAGGGGTCAAAATTGTACATAGATGTCATTAGTTCCCCAGTTCAAGGACTTTTGTTGTTTTGTTTACAATTTTTGATTTTAGATCCATTAACATCACATCCTCCCTTTTCTCGCTGTGGTTTAGTTATGGAGACACTGAAGAAGGCCCACAGGGAGGAGCTGGAGAGAGAGGTGGAGAAGGCAAAGAGGCTTGGTGGAGGGAGTGCCAACACACAGACTCTACGCTCACAGCAGCAGTGAGTGCTCAAAACACAACTCGTTCCTTACACACACCTTTACATACATAGTACCCCCTTTCTTTGTATCATCAATTTAGGTGTGGGCGGTATATCGTTATTTGACTATATACCAGTGTTGATGCACGGACCGGTTTGGGTTTGTACTTCTTCTATAATGGTATTTGAATATTTGGTTTGTTAAATGTGATAAGCAACTCCAGCATGTGTAATGTCAGTTTTTGTAGTTTTTGTACTCAGTTTGCTACTTCAGTCGTCTCACTCCTCATGCTTCATGCCGCTTTCCATATCAACCCCTGCTCCCTGTCACTCAAGAAGAGAGCAATTGCTTAACCATGGAGTCACAAGCACTTTCTTGCTGTTCACTCTGCAGTCTGCATGGTCAGATGGAGGCAAGAAAATGTTGGCGACGATGTTGCTTTCCAAAAAAAAAATATGAATTTGCGTAATCTCACAAGGATCTATACTGGACCTTGTGCAAACTGGAAAACGCATATACCAAGTCCGCATTTATTATAGCTGGGGACTTTAATAAAGCAAATCTGAGGAAAATGCCACAAGCTCTATCAACACATCGCCTGCAGTACTCTGACTTTGTTACTCTCCTTTCTGGTAGGGCAACAAGCCCTCCCCCGACCTCCCTTCGGTAAATCAGATCACGATTCCATTCTGCTACTCCCTATAGGCAGAAACTCAAACAGGAAGTACCCGTGCTAAGGTCTATTCACTGCTGATCTGACCAATCGGAATCCTTGCTTAAAGACTGTTATGATCACGCGATCTGGGACATGTTCCGGGTTGCCATTGAGAAGAACATTGACAAAAGGCACCTGAAGGACTCAGACCATGAGAAACAAGATTCTCTGGTCTGATCAAACCAAGATTCAACTCTTTGGCATGAATTCCAAGCGTCACATCTGGAGGAAACCTGGCACCATCCCAAAAATGTCTAAGATCTAATCTAAATCAAATTAATTTATATAGCCCTTCGTACATCAGCTGATATCTCAAAGTGCGGTACAGAAACCCAGCCTAAAATCCCAAACAGCAAGCAATGCTGCAAGGAGTCATCATGTCAGGTAGTCCTGGGGCATGGACCTAGGGCTCAGGTCAGGCAGAACAGTTGAAACTGGAGCAGCAGCACGGCCAGGTGGACTGGGGACAGCAAGGAGTCATCATGTCAGGTAGTCCTGGGGCATGGTCCTAGGGCTCAGGTCCTCCGAGAGAGAGAAAGAAAGAGAGGAGAGAATTAGAGAACGCACACTTAGATTCACACAGGACACCGAATAGGACAGGAGAAGTACTCCAGTACTCCAGATATAACAAACTGACACTAGCCCCCCGACACACAAACTACTGCAGCATAAATACTGGAGGCTGAGACAAAAACCTGTTTTTCTTTGCTGTTATGGGCTAATTGTGTAGATTGATGAGGGGAATTTGCTGCAATGTAACAAAATGTGAAAAGAGTTGTCTGAATACTTTCCAAATGCACTGTATATACTCTGGACTTCAACATTTCTCATCCTAATATTTCTTACGTTTTAGATTTGTGTGTATTGTTAGATATTACTGCACTGTTGGAACTAGGAACACAAACAGTTTACAGGTTATTGAATTTAGCTCTGCCTGAAGTATCCCCTCCTGTGCAGTTTACCATTAAGCCTATGGTCAGGGATGGACAAAATACAATCACAAAATACAGACGCAAAATACCATAAAGGTCAATATATCAAAATAAACAACAAAATACAATTTATTTTTGTAATGTATGTCATTAAAATACATGTGCTTTAAAATACAAAAATGTATTTGCAATTAGCCGACCCGAACAGCAGCAACGTTCTCAGTAAGGGTTACCATGACTGTGATGCTAGTTGAGCAAGTCGATCTGAAAAAGTGTCCGCTAAAATGACCAAAATGTAAAAGTGAAAATGAACATACCAAAATAAACTGCAAAGCACACTGGTTATTATTATTGGCCTTGTTTCAGGGTGGAGCTCAATAGAATAATACTCAACATGCTTTGCAATTGTTCATTTTTTTAATATACATTTCTATTTAGTTCATTTAGCAGATGCTCTGATCATGCTATAGTCAAATAACATTTGGTCACATGCGCTGAATACAACCTGTGTAGACCTTACCGTGAAATGCTTACTTACAAGCCCTTAACCAACAATGCAGAAAATATTTACTAAATAAACTGAAGTAAAAGATCAAAATAAAAGGTAACACAATAAAATAACCATAACAAGGATATATACCGAGTCAATGTGCGGGGGTACGGGTTAGTCGAGGTAATTTGTACAATTACAGTGCCTTCGGAAAGTATTCAGAACCCTTGACTTCTTCCACATTTTGTTACGTTACAGCCTTTTAAATAATAATCATTCTCAGCACTCTACACAAACTACCCCATAATAACACAGAGAAAACAGTTTTTTTTAGAAATGTTTGCCCAGTATCCCCCCCACAATTATTATTATTTATTTTTTTAACAATTGTATTCAGACCCTTTGGTTTGAGACTTGAAATTAAGCTCAGGTGCATCCTGTTTCAATTGATCACCCTTGAGATGTACAGGCTTCCTTTTCATTCTGTCATTTAGGTTAGTAAATTTAAGGTACAACCCTAAATCCATGAACATGATCACCCTCATAGATATTATCCTGACCAACTTGCTCTCCAAATACACCTCTGCTGTTTTCAATCAGGATCTCAGCGACACTGCCTCATTGCCTGCATCCGCAATGGGTCTGCGGTCAAACGACCACCCCTCATCACTGTCAAACGCTCCCTAAAACACTTCTGTGAGCAGACCTTTCTAATTGACCTGGCCCGTGTATCCTGGAAGGATAGTGACCTCATCCCGTCAGTAGAGGATGCCTGGTCATTCTTTAAAAGTCATTTCCTCACCACCTTTAAGCATGCTCCTTTCAAAAAATGTAGAACTAAGATATAGCCCTTGTTTCACTCCAGACCTGACTGCCCTCGACCAGCACAAAAACATACTGTGGCATACTGCACTAGCATCGAATAGTCCCTGCGAAATGCAACTTTTCAGGGAAGTCAGGAACCAATACACACAGTCAGTTAGGAAAGCAAAGGCTAGCTTTTTCAAATAAATTTTCACCCTGTAGCTCTAACTCAAAAGTTTTGGGACACTGTAAAGTCCATGGAGAATAAGAGCACCTCCCCTCTGCACTGAGGCTAGGAAACACTGTCACTACCGATAAACCCACTATAATCGAGAATTTCAGTAAGCATTTCTCTACAGCTGGCGATGCTTTCCTCCTGGCTACCCCAACCCCGGGCCAACCGCAGCTACTTGCCCAAGACTCCCCAGCTTCTCCTTCACCCAAATCCAGATAGCAGATGTTCTGAAAGAGCTGCAAAACCTGGACCTGTACAAATCAGCTGGGCTAGACAATCTGGACCTTCTTTCTAAAATTATCTGCCGCCGTTGTTGCAACCCCTATTACTAGTCTGTTCAACCATTCTTTCGTATCGTCCGAGATCCCTAAAGATTGGAAAGCTGCCGCTGTCATCCCCCTCTTCAAAGGGGGTGACACTCTAGACCCAAACTGTTACAGACCTATATCCATCCTGCCCTGCCTTTCTAAAGTCTCCGAAAGCCAAGTTAACAGATCACTGACCATTTCAAATTCTAACGTACCTTCTCTGCTGTGCAATCCGGTTTCCGAGCAGGTCACGGGTGCACCTCAGCCACGCTCAAGGTACTAAACGATATCATAACCGTCATCGATAAAAGACAGTACTGTGCAGCTGTCTTCATCGACCTAGCCAATGCTTTCGACTGTCAATCACCATATTCTTATCGGCAGACTCAACAGCCTTGCTTCCTCAAATGACTGCCTCGTCTGGTTTACTAACTACTTCTCAAATAGAGTGCAGTGTGTCAAATCAGAGGGCCTGTTGTCCGGGCCTCTGGCAGTCTCTATGGGGGTACCACAGGGTTCAATTCTCAGGCCGACACTTTTCTCTGTATATATCAACGATGTTGCTCTTGCTGCGGGTGATTCCTTGATCCACCTCTATGCAGACGACACCATTCTGTATACATCTGGCCCTTCTTTGGACTCTGTGTTAACAAACCTCCAAATCAGCTTCAATACTTATTTTCCACCATAATTTGCAAATAAATAAATTAAAAATCCTACAATGTGATTTTCTGGATTTTTTTTTCTCCATTTTGTCTGTCATAGTTGAAGTGTACCTATGATGTAAATTACAGGCCTCATCTTTTTAAGTGGGAGAACTTGCACAATTGGTGGCTGACTAAATACTTTTTTGCCCCACTGTATTTCAAATTCCGGCTGTAACGATGTGGAAAAAGGTAATGGGATCTGTTGCGCATACAATGTTAATGAACATCACTTTTACGTGTGTGTGTGTGTGTGTCAATTATGATTTTCATTTAGCATTTGTGGTTAATGGGTGTGGGCAGAGGTTTCCATCTAAACCATTGTTGTACCAAAATCTCTTGAGAAAACAGAATTACTCATAACGAAGCACACCCACCCTCACCACCATTTTCACGGTTAAATTTTTTTGAAAGACTGTGTTGGTCTGCCATTTTAACACAACATGGCTGCGTCTGTTTTGACTGTGCACAGCCAGTGCAGTGTCAAGTTTTCTACAGAATACCAGTAGTGTCTCCAGTTAAGCTTTTTTTTATATATATATATATTATTTCCCCACTTTTTTTTCCTCCCCAATTTCGTGGTATCAAATTGGTGGTAGTAAGGCTTGTCTCAACGCTGCAACTCCCTTACGGACTCGGGAGAGGCGAAGGTCGAGAGCCATGCATCCTCCGAAACACAACCCATCCTAGCCGCACTGCTTCTTGACACACTGCACATCCAACCCGGAAGCCAGCCACGCCAATGTATCAGAGGAAACACCGTACACCTGGCGACCTGGTCAGCGTGCACTGCGGCCAGGCCGCCACAGGAGTCGCTAGTGCGCGATAAGACAAGGATATCCCTGCCGGCCAAAACCTCCTTAACCTGGACGACGCTAGGCCAATTGTGCATCGCCCCATGGACCTCCCGGTCGCGACCGGCTGCGACAGAGCCTGGGCTCAATCCCAGAATCTCTGGTGGCACAGCTAGCACTGGGAGGCCCCAGTTTAGCTTTTAATCTCAGGCGTAATATACAGTTTATATAAATTAAATGTTTATATCCTCTCTTGTCCCCTCAGGTTAGAGACCCAGGCCCTGCAGAGGGAGCTGTCCGGCCTGTCTGAGAGGTACTCCCAGAAGTGTTTGGAGCTGAACAGGGCTGAGCAGAGCAACGGGGAGAGGGATAAAGACATCACTCACAAGGAGAGCGAGCTGGAGCAGCTGAGGAAAGAGAACCAGGTGAGCCAAGAGTCTGGAGGTCAGCTGGTCCTGTGCATTTAGCCTAGTCTACCCTAACACTTGTGTTAATGACAAGCTCTGCCTATATGACACATTCAGTGGTTTGTCAGTACGTTCAATACTATCAATGTTTTCACATTTCAGGACCTACAGGCCCGTTTGACAGAGGAGATCAGCTACATGCGCTCCATCGTCACGGGCCAGGGGTCGGAGGGCGTTTCCCACGACAACCAGGACAGGCTGTCCTGTGAGCTGGAGGTGGGTCAGGAAGAGGGGAGGAGATAAATTGTAGAGCCCCTCAACCATAACAAGCCTCTCTACCTACAACAATGACATAGGGGGGGCGCTTGTCTCATGTTTGAATAGAAAGGGAAGGGTTTATGAAAGGCAGCGTGCAGTTGGTTATTATGTAGGGAAATGCTTGTGGTGTGAATTTTTATTGACTGCACACTGAAACACACTGCCCCCTGTTGGATGCTGTGCCCCATGGAGACACCAAAGGTGTTTTCAACACAAGTGAATTTGTTAAAGGGTGACTGCACATCCTGATTTGGTCTCGTTTTTTAATTTGGTTCATTTAAGAAATTCTAGCGGCCATGACTGAATTCAACCGAGAGGTGGTTTGATGTGTGTGTCGTGTGTGTGTGTGTGTTCGCAGGTGGGAAGAGTTATGTTGGCTATTGTCAGTTGGCTATTGTGCAACCGTGGCAAAATTGGTTTGACTTTGGATAGCCTACCTCCGGGGCTAGATGAATTTCTACAATTTATATTTGGAGGTTAAGTTATTGAAATTTGGAGCTATTGGACATATTTTCCCATGTACATTGTGTAATTTACCGATGGTCCCTAACTAGTCAATCCAAAGTTACCACAGGCATTACGATCGGGTTGCGTGCAGCTGTACTGCGAATTGATGAATACTTGCGCGTTGCCAGATGTGGGCAGGATTGAAACAAACCCAACCTTCATTTACGCTGTGTTGCGGTCACGACGACAAGTCTCACAAAACTCTGTTTTGGACGAGGCTGACATTATGACCAAAATTATCCTATTTACACTTTGTAGTCAATTATGACATTTAGAATACATGTTTCCTCTAATAATATGTTTTTAGGGACAGTTGCTCTTTGTCTGCTCAGTGTCTTAGATGTTGGGTTGATCACTCTTGTTAGCTTGTAATAATATTATATTTTGTTTTGTCACAGGTTCTTCTCAGGGTGAAGGAGAATGAGGTGCAGTACTTGCACAAGGAGATCAGCTGTCTGAGGAACGAACTTCAGTTCCTGAACACGGTACTGGTTCACTGTGTATTTGTGTGCAGGCATAAAGGTCTAATGTTTTCATCTGTAGACGGGTTGGCTGACAACGTCACAAATGATGTGTGTCTATTGATATGGCCAGAAGGCATGCATTATAATTCTGAACGGTCAGATGACTAGGGGCATGTCTATGTAAAAGGACCCATAAGCACCAACTTGAAGTTCATAGGAGCATATCAAATTGGGTGTCAAAAGAAAGATAAGAATCTATATTTTTGGGAAATGAAGGCATAAACTAGGTTTCCATCCAACCTTTTTATGTGAGTAAAAAATAAACATTCACGACAGGCCTGATGGAAACATAATTTTTTGCTAAACTTTCTAAATGTCGACACAACAAAATACACTAGACAAGGTGGCATCTTTTTGTGTCTGTAAAATGACGTGAGAAATGTCAGTGGAAAAGCTTTTATGTGCAAATATTGCTATAATAACCATCTTATGGAAGTAAACCTGGAGTCATGTGATGTGTGGTCTTCCTACTACGACTCATCAGGAAAGCATGCTGTTTAGTAGATTACAGATTAAATAAATGATGAACTTCAAAGGGTGGTGAAAATGCAAGGTGTTGAGCTTTATGCTGGTTTCCAATATTGAGGGTCTTGTTCTGGTGACATGATCATCAATGCTTGGCTGTTGTTTGACAAATAGAAATTCTCACTCTTTTGTCCATAATAATCTCACAATTTAGGGTAATCTGCGAGCGATTGGCTAGAGAGCATTTGCCAATACTAGAGTGGGTACATTCACTATATAACGCAAACTTTTTGTGAGAACCATAAGTAGAGTTGAAAATGTGATGGAAACTCATTTAACTTGTATTTTTTATTCGGTACCGCAAAATATATTTTCATGTGCATTACGTCATCACGCAGCCTTTTATCCGCAACAAGTCAATTTGATGGAAACACTTCTCTGATGGGAAAATTTGCATACTGTCTTGTTTTTATGCACATTTTTGAATATTCACATGAAAATCTGTTGCCAATTTGATGGGATCCTAGCTATTGATACATTTTCAACCGTTTTCCAACTTAAAAATGTGGCATAAGTGAAGTGTGGATAAACGGATGGAAAAGGGGTCTTTTAATACTTTTTCTGGTAGATGTTTTCTAAGGTATTAGAATACATCATCAAAACACAGAATGTTGAAGTAAAGACCCCTGCCAACTAATATCAACACTTTATATTTAATTTCGGAGAAATTGTTTACCTTTTGTAAGTCTAGGAAGTATTGCTTTGTAGTTTCATTACCAAAAACTAAGATATTTTCTAATTTCTCTCCCTCATGAGCAGGGAAGATAATGAAAGTTCATACAGAGCATTTGAAAAGTATTCAGACCGCTTGACTTTTCCCACATCTTGTTACGTGACAGCCTTATTCTAAAATGGTAAACATTTTAAAAAAATCTTCAATATACGCGCAATACCCCATAATTGTATGCCGTCATTGTAAATAAGAATTTGTTCTTAACTGACTTGCCCAGTTAAATAACTTTTTTATTGTATTATATTAAAAAAAGATATTTTTTTTTTGCAAGTGTTATAAAAAAATGCATAAACGGATTTACTTAATTATTCAGACCCTTTGTCATGAGACTCGAAATTGAGCTCAGGTACATCGTGTTTCCATTGATCATCCTTGAGACGTTTCTACAACTTGATTGGAGTCTACCTGTGATAAATTCAATTGATTGGACATGATTTGGAAAGGCACACACCTGTCTATATAAGGTCCCACAGTTGACAGTGCATGTCAGAGCAAAAACCAAGCCATGAGGTCGAAGGAATTGTCCGTAGAGCTCCGAGACAGGATTGTGTCGGCACATCTGGGTTAGAGTAACAACATTTCTGCAGCATTGAAGGTCCCCAAGAACACAGTGACCTCCATCATTCTTATATGGAAGAAGTTTGGAACCACCAGGACTCGTCCTAGAGCTGGCTGCCCGGCCAAACTGAGCAATCGGGGGAGAAGGACCTTGTTTAGGGAGGTGACCAAGAACCCGATGGTCACTCTGATAGAGCTCCAGAGTTCCTCTGTGGAGATGGGAGAACCTTCCAGAAGGACAACCATCTCTGCAGCACTCTATCAATTAGGTCTTTATGGTAGTGGCCAGACAGAAGTCACTCCTCTGTAAAAGGCACATGACAGCCAGCTTGGAGTTTGCCAAAAGGTATCTAACGGACTCTGACCATGAGAAACAAGATTCTCTGATGAAACCAAGATTGAGCTCTTTGGCTGAACTTCAAGCGTCAATTTTGGAGGAAATCGGGCACCATCCCTACGGTGAAGCATGGTGGTTGCAGCATCATGTTGTGGGGATGTTTTTCAGCAGCCGGGACTGGGAGACTAGTCAGGATCGAGGCAAAGATGAACGGAGCAAAGTACAGAGAGAACCTTGATGAAAAGCTGCTCTAGAGCACTCAGGACCTCAGACTGGGGCAAAGGTTCACCTTCCAACAGGACAATGACCCTAAGCACACAGCCAAGACAACGCAGGAGGGGCTTCGGGACTAGTCTCTGAATGGCTTTGAGTTGCCCGGACTTGAACCCGATAAAACATCTCTGAAGAGACCTGAAAATAGCTGTGCAGCAATGCTCCCCATCCAACCTGAATGAGCTTGAGAGGATCTGCAGAGAAGAATGGGAGGCACTCCCCAAATACAGGTGTGCCAAGCTTGTAGAGTCATACCCAAGAAGACTCAAGGCTGTAATGCTTCAACTAGGGACTGAGTAAAGGGTCTGAATACTTATGGCAATGTGATATTTCAGTTTTTTTTATACACTTGCAAAATAAATCTACAAACCTGTTCTACAAACCACTCTCTCTCCAGTTAATGTCACCTCTCCCAGCTCTTACTTACACGTGAGCCCCCTCTCTTTCCATTAACTGTAACCAGCATCCTCACCCACTGAGCACTGACCGACACGGGACGTCGAAATTTGGTCAGTCTACCCTAGCCTTGATGTTAACGTCCGCAGATAGATTCAGATTTGGTCAGTCTACCCTATCCTTGTTGTTAATGTCCGCAGATAGGTTCAGATTTGGTCAGTCTACCCTATCCTTGATGTTAATGTCCGCAGATAGGTTCAGATTTGGTCAGTCTACCCTATCCTTGATGTTAACGTCCGCAGATAGGTTCAGATTTGGTCAGTCTACCCTATCCTTGATGTTAACGTCCGCAGATAGGTTCAGATTTGGTCCGCCCATTATAGACGCATGTTTCACAAGTTTGGATAGTACAGTGAGTAGAACAGTGCAGTGAAATACAGTAGTACAGTACATTTATTTAAAAAGGTTATTTAACTAGACAAGTCAAATTCTTATTTACAATGACGACTAACACCGGCCAAACCCAGACGACGCTGAGTCAATTGTGTGCCAGCCTATGGGACTCCCAATCACGGCCAGTTGTGTTACAGCCTGGAATTGAACCAAGGTGTCTGTAGTGATGCCTCTAGCACTGAGATGCCTTAGACCGCTGCGCCACTCAGAAGCACTTGTGAAACAACATCCATATCCATAATTATGTATTTTTGTGTAGTATAGATCAGGGACCTATGATGTAATGTCGTTATTGTAATTCAGTTACCAGGTATAAATCCTCTTCACTTACTGTAGTTTAATAACCAAAACAAACTCAAGGTGCTGTGTCATAGCTGACACCGCATTCTTTCTGCAGACATCTTTGAATCTTCATTCGGAGAAGATATTTGAGTTTTTGGAAAACGTGGTCGCATATAAACCTGAGGGAGTTTTTACCATAATTCCTTTACCAACTTCGCATCTGCACAGTTCTTCCACTAAATTAGTTTATGTACAGTTTTCAGTGGAAATTGTGCATGGAGTTGTATGGTTGGTTAAACTTTGAAAATAATGTTTTTTGTTTGACATACAGTTTAAAGTGAGAAGAACCCGGAATAATTCCGTTACCGTGGAATTGGCAACAACAAGCTGCCATGTGGGGGATCACAGGTGGCTCGTTATATCTTATTGATGCCATGTTTTGACTGATGTCTATGCTAAAATGGCTCGAATTCGTTAGCTAGCTTGCCAACAACTGTAACAATGCATTTGAGAGACATTTTGAGATGGGAGTTTACATGTTATCAACAGTCTAAGCCAGGGGTAGGCAACCCTGTTCCTGGAGTGCCACAGGTATTGCAGGATTTTGTTCCAACTAGGCACCACACTTGACCTACTGAGCTAATTGATCAGCTCGGTGATTGCCTAAATTCAACACACCTGGTCTTCAGGTCAGTTCAATCAAAAAGTGTTGCAAACCCCTTCTGTTTTGTCCCATAGCTGCACACATGTTGGTTTTGTTTCTAAACAATGTTTAGGTGGAGACTACTTTAATGCTTCACACAAACTGGAATGTTAATCTACAAGTTAGCAAAGCTGTCTTGTGTGGTTGATGGTTCCAAGTCAATCACAAGAGAAAAGCAACAAGTCCTAAGGCTATTCTGTCTATCCCAACATTGTATTTCTGCCCTGAGTGGAAGAGGTATACTTTGTCCATCTGATAAACCTCTGTCTGTGTGCCCTTACCTCTATAGGAGAAGCAGTCGGCCTGTGAGCGGTATAAAGAGGTGCACGGGGAGCTGGGTGGTATGAAGAGCAGGAGTGAGCGGGAGATCCAGAGCCTTAGGGAGCACCTGAGATTGGCCATGGTTGCCCTGCAGGAGGGACAGAAACTAGGCAACAGCCTGGAACACTGAGAGACCGCCACAAGGGCTCTAGCTCAGAGACACAGAGAGGTATAGACGTAGCTCAATATTAAGAGCTACATAGTCATGCTCACACAGCTTTTAAATAGTTGATTACACCGATCTTCTATGATGAAACTGTGGTTGCCTAATAATATATTTTTTTGTTTTTCTAGTTGTGTGGGCACAATGGTGACTGAAGTAGGAGAGGAGCAGAAGTCTTCGCACCAGAAGATGCCGGCTCGGGGGACCACGATAGTGCCTTAGCTTTCAATCATTCAGCCAATGAGTGGCATAAACTAGTATCAGCTGATCGGTCATATTACACTGGGTCGCACAAATTTTAATCTGCACTTTTTAAGCTTTTTCTATTGTTGATGTGCAAGAGTGAGTGAATGAAAATATTGGTCTGAGAAACTGGATTATTTGTGTAAAGACTGTTGCTGTGATGTATTTGTGACCTGAAACAGCACTGGATTACCTTTCTCTGCATACCTACCTACATGTAGACCTACTATTTACATGTTGACAGTAGCCAACATATAAACGTTTGGTCAACATGTTGGCTACTGTCAAAAGTTGAATAAGGAAGCAGGATATAATTCTCGCCAAAAACCAAACTATTTTCATTTCAGAGCATGGATTTGTACACACTAATGAGTCATTCCATGCCATTTCAGCAAGCCATGACACCCACCATCTCAGATTGTTCTGAAATAGTTTCTGTAGTTGGCAATGGGTAAGATTGACATTCCTGAAACATTTTGTTGAAACTTAATTTGATCTCTGAGAAAGGTAAGTGATTGCACCCAAATTGGCAATTTTTTTTATATATACGATTCAGATAATATTCAATATAGTATCCAACATCCGATTGGGACCAAACATCCAACTAATGAGTGGGACATGAGGAATCTCATAACATTGTCAAAAACCCACCACACCCTATGTCTGTTTTTAACAAGTAGTATAAAGCTGCGGCTTGGGGTACTTCTCCATACTATGTAATGTATTCCCTATGAATCTGGTGATTTTTATTTTTATTTTTCTCTCTCCATGCTCAGAGAAATGAATAATTGAAGTCACTTGCGTTATTTACCATAAAGTAGTTTGAAAGTACTAGGTTTTGACCATTAGATGCCGTGGTCCTGCTATACTGCCACACTCTTATATATTTTGCTGGTCTCTTGTGTTTATTAAACAGGTCACAACATTTCCTTTGCAACTTTGTAAACAAAACCAATAGATTTGGCTCATTATGAAAATATATTGTGCGGTCATCCTCCAAATTTCAAGCCAGTCCTCTATGAAAGCAATTCAGTTTGTCATTTTATGCCTAATGTGTCCAGGAAACGGACACATTTTTTGAAGCGGTTTATTCCCTTCAAAAAAGGTCGGGATTAGTTCCTGTTTGACCGTTCCCGGTGAACAAGACAACCATTTACTCTATAGCAGTTCTAATGGTTCCAATGTTATGGTCTTCAGTGATATAAATCCCAAACATACAATGTATTGTTTTGTAATGGTATTGGGTCGGAATTAATGCTAAACGTCACTAATCGCAATGCTGTTCCCTAATAATTATAATTTTATTGAAAAACATGACTGCCATGCAATGTATTTTATTAGGGTTGTCACATTTTAGTCCCTAGCCCATTTCTCCATCAAAGTTTAGGACATGTAGAAAAAGTGTTCATATGAGAATTGCACCATAGGGATAGCCCTTTCAGAAAGCTGCCACTTGTTGGAATATTCAAGGAACTTGTTGAACATAACTGAAACTATACTGTTTGTTGGGGTAGTATTGGCATTTTGGGGGTCTTACTCACTGGTAGGAAGAAGTTAATTCCAATTTGGGCGCAATCAATAAAATCATGAGATTAAATTATATTTCAACTAAATGTTTCTGGAATGCTAATCGTATCTCTGACTAACTACAGAAACAATTTGAGACGGTGGCGTTTCAATCCTTTTTGTGCTTTTTGAGGTGGAACGACCTTAATGTTGTACGTGAACAATGATTGCTCTCGGTGATTGTCATTGTACGCATTTTACTTCGCAAACCTATTTGTCGCTTTATTCAGTGTAATATCATTTTACAATGTGGGTCTCTATTGTGAACAATAACAATTTACATTTGGGATTGATACAGAGAAAGTGGGTTGGAACTGTAAAATCCTGGGAAGCCAAATTGGAAATCGCACTCATTCCTCCAGTGTGTAGATAGATACAAGTCATCTGAATTTGCTTTTTGTTTTATATAGTGCCTTCTGTGACTGGATAATTGCTTGTAGAACTTCGATGAAATGTTGTCGTCTCGCAAGGATTCTTGATTTTTTTTTTTGATGAGGCTAAGAAGATTCATGTTGCGATCCTTTCCCAACCTCCCAACATTGTGTAGGCATGATTGATTGTGCCACAAAAATGTGTAGTGTTGCGTCAATGAGCCAATGTTTTTTTATCTTGTATTTTTAGAGATGATAAAGTAGACTGTCTTTTGACAATGTTTTTCATATTTAATGTAGGGCATGCGATATCTTTGTAAAGTACCATCCTTTTACAAGCAATAAAATGCATGTTAATACAGCCGTGTGAATCATCCATACTCAGCTGATGTACACTAGTCCCAGTTAGGGCTCGTCAAATGGCAGTAGTAAGGTCGGGCACTGATGTTGGGTGGTTAGTCCTGACTCGTAGTCGGTGTTCCAATTCATCCCAAATGTGTTCGATGGGGTTGAGATAGTGAGCCCACATGAAGCAGATACATGTCCCCATCTACACCAGGTGGCAGCACTAATACGTGTTTCAAATCAGAAGTATTAACGACATTAACCAGAGAAGAAAATAAAAGAAACAAACATGGCGTCCAGTGCGGCGACCCGGACAGCCTCTGTTGCTGCTAAAGTTGTCAAACCGATTTTCAGCAGGGATCTGGATGAAGCCAAGCGCCGAGTTCGCGAACTGTATCGTGCCTGGTACAGAGAGGTTCCAAACACAGGTAAAACCAGCTCTCCCTTTGTATTAGATCCACACGAGCTGGATCCCAGCGTCAAGGTCGTGCTAAGACAGCTAGCTAACGTTAACTAGCTGTAAGGCACTCTAGCTTCATATTTATTTAGCTCATTGGCTACATATCTTGTCGATTTAAGTGAGCTAACATATACTTTAAATCTATGGCCACACTTAGCTAACGCGATGTGTCCACTGAACAAAAATATAAATTGCAACATGTAAAGTGTTGGTCCCATGTTTCATGAACTGAAATAAAAGATCCCAGAAATGTTCCACACATTTGTTTACATCCCTGTTAGTGAGCATTTCTCCATTGCCAAGATAATCCATCCACCTGCCAGGTCAAGAAGGTGATTAAACAGCATGATCATTACTCAGGTTCACCTTGTGTTGGGGACAGTAAAAGGCCACTGTAAAATGTGCAGTTTTGTCACAAAATGCCACAGATGTCTCAAATTTTGAGGGAGTGTGCAATTGGCATGCTGACTACAGAGCTGTTGTCAGAGTTTAATGTTTATTTCTCTACCATAAGCCCCCTTAAATATTATTTTAGAGAATTTGGCTGTACGTCCAACCGGCCTCAACCACAGACCACGTGTAACCACACCAGCCCAGGACCTCCACATCCGGGCTTCTTCAACTGCAGGATCTGAGACCAACCACCCGGACAGCTGAGGAAACTGGGTTTGAACAACTGAAGTTTGTGCAGAAATTCTATCAGAAACTGTCTCAGGGAAGCTCATCTGTGTGCTTGTCGCCCTCACCAGGGTCTTGAGTTTGGCGTTGTAACCGACTTCAGTGGGCAAATGCTCACCTTTGATGGCCACTGGCATGCTGGAGAAGTGTGCTCTTCACTGATCAATCCCAGTTTTAACTGTACCGGGCAGATGGCAGACGTGTGGGAGAGCAGTTTGCTGATGTCACCAATGTGAACAGAGTGCCTCTTGGTGGGGTTATGGTGTGGGCAGGCATAAGCTATGGACACTGAACACATGCATTTTATCCATGGCAATTTGAATGGACCTTGATGAGATCCCATGGCCCACTGTCGTGCCATTCATCCACTGCCATCACCTCATGATTCTGCATGATAATGCACTGCCCCATGTCGCAAGGATCTGTACATAATTCCTGGAAGCTGAAAATGTCCCAGTTTTTCCATGGCCTACATACTCACCAGACACATCACCCATTGAGCATGTTTGGGATGCGCTGGTGTAAGACAGCATGTTCCTACATTTGCAGATAGGCCACATGATTAGCAATTTGATAAGTAGGGAGTGTGATAAGTAAATGCATTAATGTACATATTTCTTTGAGCTTGTTGTGGGAATTTTATAGGACGACATCTTGTCTTATGTTTTGTCCCACAGTGACTACCTTTCAGCTGGACATCACAGCTCGCCAGGGAACAGACAAAGTGAGGGAGATGTTTGACAGGAACAAGCACGTCAATGACCCTCGTGTGATTGACATGCTTGTCATTAAGGTTAGTCTACTCGGCTCCCCCAAGCAGTCAATGTTCTCTCATGCAGTTAGCCTAGTTTCTTAGTGGCACGGTGGGTTAGTGTTATACTGCTAGACCGAGATACAAACTGTCTAGATAACTGGGCTGTCATGCTCTACATCATTTTACATGTGACACATCCAAATCGTTCAAAGAAAACAACTTTGACAAGAATATTTACAAAGCTCAATGGTCACGTATCAAGTGTAGTGAGTGATGTTTCCTTTGCATACTTTTGTTTACAATAGGGTAAGATGGAGCTGCAGGAGACCATCAATGTCTGGAAGCAGAAGACCCACATTATGCGCTATTTCCATGAGACGGAGGTACCACGCCCTGCAGACTTTCTGTCCAGATTTTATGTTGGACATGACAATTGAACTGCTCCCTGTACTTTCCACCCTGTTTTGTCCAGTGTAACAGAGGCTTCCCCGTATTGAACTGTAAATATACACATGATACCCAATCTTGTTAAGTCCTCATTGTACAAATGTTTTCATTTTGTGAAAACAGTCATGGGACAGTTACTTCCCACTTGAAGTTGGAAGGCTCTCCTTGCACTGCATAGCTATTCCTCTGCTTTGCCACAGTAGAGGTACTTTCATGTGATACAGAAGTGTTTGTGCAAACTAGCCCTTATCATCACTAAGTTCAGAAGATGGATGCTGAGACCAAGGAATATCAGTATGGTTGTCATGGACCCTGTGTTTACCCTGTACCCACTCCAATTCAATAAGCCTCTGAATAGTTTAAATAGTCATGAATGACATGCCACTGACGGACATTACATATAGGTCAACTTTATTAGATCAGTTCATCAAAAACAAATGCAACAGGTTGGAATAAAAAGCACCAAGGGTTCTTGATAACCTATATCAGAAACCAGATAAATAGGGACACCTATGCAGGCCTGTCACCTGATTAAGGCCTTCCCAAATAAATCAATATCCCCAGAATGATTGAAAACAGAACAAATATTTCCATCAATGTAGAAGATATCACTGGCTAAATCAAAAGCAACTGATCCAAGGGTTTCCTTCTGCACACTGATCTATTTTATTTCGTAAGACTTATCTGTGCATGTATTATAACTAGGGAGGAATTAGTCCCATCACTTCTCTAAAACAGCTCTGTATCCAGGCAGGCACACATCACAATGGATGGGGAGAGAAGCACCAGAAAGGCTTTGTTGAGTTTGAGATCCTCAAGTCTTTTCAGCTGTCACACGTCTTCCCATTGTCTGAGAGGCGACACATTACGCTTTGTTGAGGGAGAACACAGTAATAGGCCTCATCTTCCGTGATGTCAAATGTCATATTTATTGCTTAAATGTTAAGAGATCGTCTGAAGTTGATTTTATTGATCATTATACATACAACATACCCAGGTCATATGTTGGAGCATACAGACCCTTCAGTCATCATCGTCATCATCCTCAGGGATGAAGATGTCATGCTCTTCCAGCAGCACAGCAAAGTTATTGCTGATCAGAGTTCCGACATACAGGAAGGGGATCACAACCACAGCAATCCGGAAAAGGCCAAATGAAGTCTGGACAATTGTCAACAATTCCATCACAAAAACATATCTATGTTAGCCTGCAATGCTGTGTGATTTTATAGACAATGACAATCAGGATAAAATAAAAAATTAATGTCATAAATAATTTACATGATGCATGCTTTACACATTTAAACAGGCATGTATTTATAACACTTCCAGTGAAATGGAGAGGTATAGGCTCACCGAGATCTTACCTGCAATTAAACATTCCTATTAAGTTATAAGATATAACGTTAATTACAAATACCTTTCAGGCACCTTTACTAAATTCCTCCCTCCGCCTCTCATTTCATAAATGACCTGCTCATATTTTCAACAGACATCACTCACCTTCTTGGGTTCTGGCAAAATACCACCAGGTGCTGAGTACACAACTGTTCGGTAATGAGTGCCTTTCAGAATGCATTAGCATAAAACCCAGAAAATGTTGGTCCATGACTGTTTTTCAACACCAACAGTCTGGCCTGACGAACCAAGCCCGAGGCAATCTTCCAAGCCTTTGACGCTCGCAGCAATACAGAAAGAGATTATTTTGGATGCACCCAAGCACCGCCCCTGAGCCTGCGCCCTCCTTTTACTCTAATATTTCTCATGATTAATTAAGTGTTTTTATGATAATTTATTGCAAACGGAGCTGAATCCATAGTACAGCTGTAGTACAAAACACTAAGAATTGCAGCAGTATATTTATTTCTTCATGTAATCTGTAAATGTTTTCCAGTATGTCAGCAATATTTTACAAGTACCAATAGCAATAAAATGCAGTTACCATACATGGCACTCAGCAATAATGTATCATCACTACAATAGTTATTGATTAAAGAAATGTAAACCTTTCAGTAAGTAGCATATCAGTAAATACTGTTGTGGAGAGTGGGGTAAGTTGAGCCTTAAGGTTAGTTTAGCCACCCCTTGTTTCTAAGAAACCATACAACATTAATCATGTGACCAAGTAGCAGAGGCACACGAGGTCTTCACCGATGACAGTCTGAGCATGCTAAACCTATCAAGAATCTTGCAGACCAGTTTCATGGGCTTAGTACACCATTAGTATTAGTATTTTTTGCATTCATGGGCTTTGTAGCCTCATGCAGAGAACTTGCCTTTGAATTGGCACATTGAAACAACATCCCTGTCCCTGACAACTGGTCAAGAAATGGAACGGTTAATAATATTGAATATAGTGATCTATATCTGAATGTAGACATACATTTCAGATATACAATATACCACACCCCCATTCCATGAATTAAACTTTGACCTACCAGCACCCACTTAACCCAAGGTAGCTCAACCTACCCTGTCCCTGTGCATTAGTAAGTTGTAAGTTGTGCCAAGAAACCACTTCTTTTGAATGAGCTGTTTTCAAAACTTAAATGTTTACATGAATTCTGATTATTTTCAGGGATACACAACATCCTGAAATATATGTAGATATCAATGTTGGAACAGATACTGTATTTCCCTTGATGTAGTGATGCTGAATGTAAAAAATGGCTCAACATACCCCACTCTACCCTACAGCCAGAATATGTACAGACCCCCTTTACATAACTGGGTAATTCTGCTTGAACACAGACCTCAATTGCCTAATTGAAAAAGTGGATATGAGAGGGGAATTAATGTATTTGGAGGAATTAACTGGGTAATTGCCTCTCATTCTGTAGATTAAAAATATACTAAACGAGTGAGGTGCCAATTGGGCAATGGACAACTTACACCTACCTACACACCTACCATTCAAATCATTGTGCTTGATCTCCAGAAGTTTCTTCTATGTACTTACTTACATATTTTGATTTCCATTCACCCCAAACAAGGTAAATAGTCATTGATATATTAAATTCAATATTCAATAAAAAGGACTAGTCATAAATAAATAAGTCAACTCATAATATATACACATATAATACAAATACAGCAAAATACATATTTTTCAGCAAGTGTGATGAGTAATAATAGTAATTAAAATCGTACTTTGGACAAAAGTGGAAATGTAAACAGCTTGAGATAAATCTCCTTCACTTGGTGTTTCCACAGGTTTGGTCCCGCCAGTGGTTTCCCTCTGATCATGTAGAACCAGCAAATGATAACTCCTCTCTACACAGGAAAACAAAATGGTGTGTTTCGTCAACCCGAAACTATACAGACACCACAAACATCATGTCATATAAAGCATATTCTGGACATACTTAGCTATGTTCCCTCCCCTTTTTACCTAATGGTTTTTGAAGGTGAGACGCCTGAAGAACTTGTTTATCTCAAATACTCCAGGTCTGACTGGTACCCCTGCGATGCTGCTCTCTCCCAGCCTCACAATCTGTCCAGCAGTGATTGCTGCCCTGAGGCTCATGCTCTTCACCACCCGAGACCCAGGCCCCAGGCCAGAGGTAGGCCGGGAGGACACGGTAATGTAGGAGGCATCCTTCTGCGGCTCCTGGTAACTCACTAAGACAGAGAAAAGGGGAGAAACAGTTGATCAGCAGTGCTACTAACAACAGCCATAATCATATGCACAATTATAAAATAATAAATACAGCACATCATGCATCACCTGCAGCAGTAAGAATGGTGTCTGTGGTGCTGGCGAGCTCCAGGAGGATTGTGGGATATGCAGGATGTAACATGAAGAGCTTTCGGATGACTGGCATGGCTTGAACCGCCCCTGGTGCTACCTGTTAACAGAGCAAGACTTAAAATAGATTTCAACTACTGAACCTCATAGTACGATAGGCACAAATATGTAATCCTTTACCTATCGGGTTGGGGTTAATTCCACAAATTACGGGAGACACCAAAAGGGATTTTCTATCTTCCGACTGCCAACCTGAACATTGACTATTGTTAACATCCTGGCAGCAGGGTTCTGGTTAATTCCACTAATTCAATTCTCTCTTCCTGTAAATTCAAATTAATTCAATTAAAATTAAATGTTTGTCAATTATCCAAAGTGTCTGCTAAATGACTACGGTCAGTCTTAGAATTCAGAGATAATTCAATTCCTTTCAATTCCAATGCTAGGTAAATTCCAAGAATTGAATTCCCAATTGAATATTATCGCTAACAATTCCACAAATTACATTCCGAAATTAAATTCCCTCAGGCTTTCAGGCTGATCATACAGCTTAGCTATACTGGAAATATTGAAATACAACTTTAAATGATTTTAAACAAATCCTGCAGTACATTTTTCAATACTAACTGCATTAATTCCATTAACTGGAAAATGTACAAATATTAAATTCCAATTCAAATAGTTCAAACAGTCTAATTTCATTTCCATAACTTGACGATTGTTGAAATTTGAATTGAATTCAACATAAATTCTCCACTTCATGAGTGAATTCAAATATTTAATGGCAATTTCAAATTAAATTGGAATTGACTCCAACCCTTGTGCCTATACTACTGAAGGATGAACAAACATAACACGTTCTCTCGTAGAAAATTTCTGCTCCTTGTCAGGATTCAACAAGGGACTCACAGTTGTCTTGGTGAGGTTCTTTGGTGGTCTGACAGGGTCACCGGCCCAGAAAAGGAAAGCTGATTGACCAGATGTCATGATTGAGGTACCTTCCAGGTCAAGGCGTGGACAAATAAACTCTGTCTCCCACAGACTACGCCCACTGGCTCCATCAACCACCTGAACCTGAGATTACAGAGAGATGGATGGTCATCTTTGTAAATATGTACAACAGTCTGAGAAGTATAATAGCTATAGGTGTGTTTGTAGAAGAGATTATACTTTTCTCATTCTAGGGGCCCCAGACTTCTGGATGAGGAGATCTGGGATTCCATCATCGTTGAATTGGCCTGGTGCTGGACGACTGAGACAATGATAAATGATTCAGGTTATTTTAGCTCTATAACTTTATAGGGCAGGGGTTTTCAAACCTCTCTTTCGGGGATCCCCAGTCGTTCCATATATTTGAACTATTCTAGAGCTAGCACACCCCATTCAACTTGTCAGCTAATTACCAAGCCCTTGATACGGTCAAGTACTTGAGCTAGTTCAGGGCTACAACTAAATTGTGAAACTTCTGGAGGGTCCCCGAGGAGAGGTTTGAAAACCACTATTATAGGGTATTTATACTTTATAGTTTTAGATATTGATATCTGTATTGTTGGGAAAAGAGCTTGCAAGAAATGCACTTCACTGCACTTGTGCACGTGACAAAACTTGAAGCTATCCCTTTTATGCTTAGTCATATACACCCTAATGATAAACTTCTCCATTTATCATGGTGACCATATTTCCTACCTGTGTATGGCTGAGGAGGTAAGAGTCCACTCGGTGTGTGCGTCCTTCTCTCTCAGCACAGAGAGCTTGCTGGAGAGCTTGCCACACACCAGCACCCAGTCACTGCGGCTGGAGTTGAGGTTGGAGATGGAGTCCAGGCTGTTGTGGTTGTTACACAAGCCAGCCACTAGGGGGACCAAGAACTCCACTTGCTCAGTTCCACTGGACAGAGAAAGTCAAACAGTTGTTCAAACAGGCACTCTATTGTAATTGTGTAACCGAGCACTTTCTTAGCCTTACCTGGAGATGTGTATGAGGGAGGAGTTGGTTTTCCTACGCTTCTCCCAGCCAGGTTCCTTCAGTCTCAGACCAGGGGATATTGGTGTTTTTCCAGTAGCCCGAGTGTAAATATCTCCCAGGGATACAGCCTCTACAGTGCCTGAGATAATATAGCACATACATTATCAGACATTTAGTCATTTCAAATAAGAAACATATTTTTTCAAAGTCACTGTGCTTGATATAAAATGAATCCCTTACCTAGTCCAAATAGAATGTAATATGCCCCCAGCTGTGTCTCATGAAACAGGGGACCAATCAGCTTTCCAGAGACATTAAAGGTCGTGAGGTTAAAGGTCACGGGATGTCCAAGCATAGCTCCAGTCAGCCCAGACAGCAGGAGAAGTGAGAGGTCAGACACCTGAAAATAAGTTTGAGACAGTTTGATGGGAGCATTCTAGACTGACTGGAAAATGAGTGTTGTTAACACAGTCACTCTGACGATTTGGGAGTATGGTCTATATTGTAATAATAATATGATTTATATAGTAACATTGTGTTATTACAGCAATAAATATGTATAGGTGCCAAGCCAGAGATTGTCATACCTGGTCAGCAGGTAAAGTAGCAATCAGCAAGTCAGGAACAGAGTCACCTTGGAGATCTGGCAGAGAAACTGCCTGGGACTGGATCTCCCCTGGTGCTACCGACCACAGCTTCTTCCCTGAGGAGGAAAATACAATAGGTTACTCCTTAATGAACATAAAACTATTAACATCAACACATTATTAATACATCTACACAACTGCTAAAATGTTCATGCTTGTAGCTGTGAAACTGAACCATTAAAAGCCATGCATTTCTGTGGTTGTTGTCTGACCTGTGGTGCCGTTGACAGCAGTGAGGTGTGCAGACTCGATGAGCAGACACACGGGGCCGCTAGCTCTGTCTCTCTGGGCAGATAGGGGAATGGCGCTGTTGGGGAGGGCTCTGAGGGCAGCGCCCCCTGCTGGCAGTGGTGATGGGTGGGCTTCGTACTGCAGCCCACACTGGATGGACTCCACAGGTTCCCTGAGGGCCCTCCTCCAAAGCACCTCACCACTGAATGCAGATAGGGCCACCACACTGTACTCTGGGAGAGACAGAGAGGGAGAAAGATAAGGGGGTAAAGGTGGGTGGGGTTTATTACGTGTGGCAAATTGTGTGTTCTCAGCAGTTTACTGGGGCTAGCAGGATTAGATATGGAGATTAATATTACATAATCACTGGTAGATTTTTATGGTGTACAGTGAGGAGGTAAGCTTGAGAGAGAATAACGCCTAAAAATGAGGGTTGAAAATATCCTTTTCGTTACTATGACAATGTCCCTTGCTGTTTCCATAGATACCTTTGTTGTTCCCCGCAGAACTGGAGAGATGGGTATTGTTGCTCTTTTGAGTGACTCCTATTAGCACATCCTCAACTGAGTCATTGTCAACATCCCACAGTGCAAGAGGAGGTGGGGTAACACCTGAAGAAGAAAACCACTGTTACAGACAGGAACGGTTTGTAACTACTATTTACTAAACTAGACCTGCGGTTGCTTTGCTAACATGCTATTATAATAATCACGGTAATGTGTAATCATAGTAATCCAGACTGTGTAATATCCACCCCCTGACAAAGACAGTCAGCTAAATCTGAGTTTTGTGTTCTCAACTGCTTTCTCATACAGTTGACTTTATTGTAATGTTGACTGTGTGCTTATCTTAATCTAAAGCACTAGTGTACTCAGAGTCTGACCAGTTGGACCTGACCTGTAGTTTTCTCTTTCTCTGCTGTGAGGGAGAGGTGTATTGGTATCAGCAACCAGCAACATATGGGTAAACTGTAGTCTGTTTCATGTGTATTGTTTATACATTAGACTCCTCACTCACCTCCCACATGATCACCCAGCTCTTTCTCCCACTGTGGCCGTTTGTCCAGTTCCCCATGCTGACAAGGCACCAGAAAGGCACACAGCAGCACCACCAGCATGGCACAGACCAGAGGCACCAGGAAAAACGCTGCCCGGATGGCTCCCCTCACCTTAGCCTTATTCCCGTCCGGGTCAGCACTGGCACTGACACCCAATCCAGGGCCACCAGAGGCCCCAAGCCCCCCTCCATCCTCTACTCCCTCATCCCTGTTTGTCTCCCTCTGGCTCCAGTACTGCATGCCCTTCTCCTCTCTCTCCTGCCTCTTTTTTCCCGGGAGCCGTTCTCTCCACTCATCATCGTCCTCCTCTGCCTCATCTTCATCCCCTACGAGCCTCCCTGTTCTGCTCCCTCTCAGCTCTGAGGTACCTGTACCCATGCAGTTGCCCCTCCCCAGGCCATTGCGAGGATAGTTGAGGACCAGGTCGTCCTCCTCGCTCTCGTCCTCACTGTCGGCCTGAGTGAGGGGGTCATACTCTCCAAGCTCCGAGCCCTTCTTCCCTGTGAGGGACATACACACAAAGACACACGGTTAACCTTTTACTGCAGGGGGCTAAATCAGGGTTACAGAGTAGTTTCTTGGTAGTCTTAAACAAATTTACGTTGAAACAAAAGTATACACTTCACACACATGGTTATGGGCTTAAAAAAATGAAGACACCTGTACCGTGTCAGATATAGAGTTGAAATGTGTTACATTTTGAGTTTGCATCCCAATATTACACTTTATATACATCACAGAAGACTGAAATATAACAAAACCATATGACATAGAAACACTGGATAATGTTTATTAATTATGATATTCTGACAAATATTAATAACATTCCACCCTTGAGGCCACTAGAGCTCGATTTGGTCATTTGACTGCAGGACAGGGGTCTACAGATCTGTTCTGGAAACAAAGCCCAGGTGAAAACTAGAATGATCTGATAGAGCATGGTGGTGCCTGATAGAACGATAGGCATCCCAAAAGGCCCGGGAAGTTACTCAAATATTGTTTATTTTAACACCAAATGAATTATGTCCTACCCTGGTCCCAGATCTGTTGTACCCTTGCCGACTCTATTGCTCATTGTTTGGCATGACAATAATTGCCAAGTTAAATGAAGGACCCCAATTACATGGCCTTATATGTAGTTATTTGTTGAACACGAGATTTAAGCAAGTAGCAAAATATGTTATACCAGTATTATGACAGTGAGCACTGAGCAATCAAGCGACTTCGATGTGGCACCTTACTGTACTGTACAGTAGCTAGCTAGTGCGGCACAGGATTGTGAATGATGCAATGTTTTTCTATTAAAGCTTGAAAAGAAACGAAATATCAAACATTGAAAATTAAGTGTCGATTTTCACCTCTCAATTCTGGAGTGTCATTAAACAGATAAAAACATTATTTTGTGTTATTGCAATCAACATTACTGTGGCTAGCTGGCTGGCTGTTCTAGCTAGCTCACATGAGCTAACAGAATGACACCAAAACAACAATGAGACACGACTGGTACAAAGACTACACAACCTCCTTTTCACCTAATAAATCATATCTATTTCACAAATAATTGCAACGCGTCTCTTACCAGGCAATTTGAGGGCACGGGACAAAGCTGCAGCCATTGCAAATTGTAACGGCGCTGTGCTACAGAATTTATCCTCTCATCCGACGGAGGCGCCAAAGAACTGTTGTGTGTGTGTGTGTGTGTGCCACACTGTGTGGACGTTTCGGGACTGTAGCGAGTGCATTCTGGGATACAACGTTTTTAATTATCAAACACAGTCGCAGAGAGGAAGAGGCTAAATCAGTAGATGCTATTTAGCAGTTGGGTGTGTTCATTGATGCCAAGGGAAGCCAGGCTTCCCCCATAAAAATGTACTAATAAAGAAATTTATGTATTTTCCGTCTCTGTGTTTTCATAATTTTCTTTCAATGCGTAAGAGGCTGAACGTATCTCACCGGAGAAAGTATCCGAGAGAGCAAAACAGCGCCCCTCTTTATCTGTATGTGTAGGCCACCTATCTCATGCGGTCTGGTCATAAAGGGTATGACATGTCTACCGCCCGTAGTATTGAATGCAAGGGAAGCCAGCGAGCGAGCATTTTGTCTCCCTTGATAAAAAAAAATCTAATAAAATAATAGCCAATCAGCGCTGAGATAAACTCCAAAAAGGTGTCAAGGGAAGCCAGTGTAGGTGAGTCAACATGTTTTTTTCTTCTTGCATGAACGCACAAACACACAGACAAATCAGAACCATGGACAGCCACATCATATTTAACTTACATTGATTGGACTAAATTGTTTTTGCTATATTTTAGTTGTCCCTGTATTAGACTAAGCATAGGTGATTTGATGGTGTTGAAATGTCGAAGTTGAAATGGTGCTGAAATAGTGGAGGCAGCTCCTGTTTTCATTGCGACTTGCAGTAACTCTCTGTGTTACTAAATCAATAGTTGTTTAGTTGTCCGAAAATGTCGGAAACATTACTTTCTTCGCCATGCTGTAGGTCATGAAACTGATTGCTACATGCAATATGCTTTGTGGACTTTTACAGGACAGAGATTACTCTCCGGTTTTGTGATGAAACAAAGGAGTGGTTGAATTTATTCTGCCACTGTGTCTTCTTATTGGCTCTGCCTTAGCCATACATCCCAGCACAATGCATATGAACTTACAAGTTAAAGAACAAACAACGCAATTATCACAACGCATACACTATATATACAAAGGTATGTGGACACCCCTTCAAATGATTGGAATTGGCTATTTCAGCCACACCCATTGCTGACAGGTGTATAAAATCAAGCACACCACCATGCAATCTCCATAGACAAACATTGGCAGTGGTGGCCTTACTTAAGAGCTCAGTGACTTTCAATGTGGCACCGTCATAGGATGCCTGTTTCCAACAAGTCGATTTGTGACATTTCTGCCCTGCTAGAGCTGCCCCGGTCAACTGTAAGTGCTGTTATTGTGAAGTGGAAACGTCTAGGAGCAACAGCGGCTCAGCCGCAAAGTGGTAGGCAACACAAGCTCATAAAACTGCTTAGTGCTGAAGTGTGTAGCGTGTAAAATGGTCTGTCCTCGGTTGCAACACTCACTACCAAGTTCCAAACTGCCACTGGAAGCAACATCAGCACAAGAACTGTAATCCAGGAGTTTCATGAAATGGGTTTTCCGTGGCCGAGCAACTGGAGTGGTGTAAAGCTCGCCGCCATTGGACTCTGGAGCAGTGGAAAAGCATTCTCTGGAGTGATGAATCACACTTCACCATCTGGCAGTCTGATGGACAAATCTGGATTTGGCGGATGCCAGGAGAACGCTACCTGCCTCAAAGCATAGTGCCAACTGTAAAGTTTGGAGGACGAGGAATAATGGTCTGGGGCTGTTTTCATGGTTCGGGCTAGTCCCTTAGTTCCAGTGGAGGGAAATCTTAACACTACAGCATACAATGGTATGTAGACGATTCTGTGCTTCCAACTTTATGGTAACAGTTTTGTGATGGTATTTTCCTGTTTCAGCATGACTATGCCCCTTTGCACAAAGTGAGGTCCATACAGATGGTTTGTTGAGATTGGTGTGGAAGAACTTGACTTGCCTGCACAGAGCCCTGACCTGAATACCATCGAACACCTTTGGGATGAATTGTAATGTTGACTGAGAGCCAGGCCTAATGCTCTAGTGGCTGAAAGGAAGCAAGTCCCCACAGCAATGTTCTATTATCTAGTGGAAAGCCTTCTCTGAACAGTGGGCTGTTATTTTTTTTATTTAACCTTTATTTAATTAGGCAAGTCAGTTAAGAACAAATTCTTATTTACAATGACTGCCTACACCGGCCAAACCTGGACAACGCTGGGCCAATTGTGCCCCACCCTATGGGACTCCCAATCACGGCCGGTTGTGATACAGCCTGGAATCAAACCAGGGTGTCTATAGTGACGCCTTAAATACCGAGATGCAGTGCCTTAGACCGCTATGCCAAAGGGGACCAACTCCACATTAATGCCCATGATTTTAGAATGATATGTTCGACAAGCAGGTGTCCACATACTTTTTTCAACTGGTGTATGTTGTCGTTTTTTCTGGCTTGGCTTTCCCAGTGATTTTACTCACGCATCTCTACTGCTCTTTAGTGGTTATTAGTACCAGAGATGGTTAGAATCTATACCGCCTCTGGTTATTACCCCTCCATGAAATGACTGACAAACAAACATAATTAACAGTTTTACTGACTTTCATGGTGCATTAATGGAACCCTGTTTCATTACGGACTGGAAAGGAGGCTACAAAATACAATTTTGTGGTTGAAATTATATTTCACCACATGAGAGACCTTTCACATTGATTCATCTGATTTTGCCTGTGTCCAGCTCTGCATGGGAAGGTGTTTTGCCACTGTGGTAGGTCTGGTAGTGACAGTAGGATGGATTGAGAAAACACAGATATGGGACACAAATACAAGGCATCATACTTAGTCATGCTCACACATGGTCAGGAAGGAAATTATATGACAAATAATGATCAGTTAAAAATCTTCTATATCATGTCCTTGACACCGTCACTGACACACACACACACACACACACACACACACACAGCTCTGTATGCTTCTATAACTGTATAGAGACATTTTGGTTTTACAGTGTTTCTACCTTTTTGTGTGGCCTACCATTTTCTTTTTATATTTATACAATACTGCCACCTCGTGGCACAAAGTTAAATGCACTCGGGTTTTGGTGGAAATTCCGGAAACAATTTATGGTCAATAACTAGTAGGTTTCCATCGACAACAGATTTTAATGTGAATATTTAAGTATCCGTATAAAGAAAATATGCGCATTTTCCCACCAGTGGTGTTTCCAAGAAACGGACTTGTTGCTGATAAAAATCTGGGCGTGATGACGTATTTTAATATTTCTTGGAAAGGAGCATCAATAATCACCGCGCACTTTCACCACCCTGTGAAATTCATCATAAATTATTTAATCTGTAGCCTAATAAACTGCATGGTTTCTCAAATCGTAGTGGGAGGGGCACCCATCACGTCATCTTCGTGTGACTCCCAAGTTTAGTTTGATATGATGGTTACTATACTAGATCAATATTTGCGAATATTTCCACAACCATGTTACCCATCATTCATTAAACATTTTTTTTAAAGGATCCTACCATGTAGAGAGGAACACATTACCTGTCTGCATTTATATAATTGTACCGAAACGTCCTGTTTCCAGTACAGTTCAATGTGTTTTCGTCGCATTTTCAACTACCGAGAATTGTCACAAAAACTATTTTGTTCAATAGCAAATGTGCCTACTCGGTCAAATTTTTTTTTTAATACAGTATGACATTATCCGCATAAATTTGCTGATGGAACGTGGTTAGAGAAATAGAAGGCAGAGATGTTCTTTATGTTGAAAAAGGTTTTGTAGAAGAGGTGCAGTAAGTACTATTATAGATGTTCTATTTTTAGTTTTTAGTTATATTTTTAGTACTTAACAATCATGGAAAATATAATTCCATTCTGGTTCTGTGTCACCTTGTATCAGTAGTATCCCGAAAGGGGTTTATATTTTACATGAGAGGTCGGGGCAGATCCATGTCCCGCAAGGCATCTCACAAAGTAGGCGAGTCACCTAAACAGGCGGACCTGTACCCGTTCAAAAATTGATCTCGCAAATCTAGGCGAGGACACGGGCGTCACCCCGCGTCGTTATTTTCCTTACTCATCAGTTTAAGGCATAACCAATCGATGGTCGAGGGCATTTGCTTACCTCTATATGCAGACTATTACACTCATGGTGTTTACCATTGGCGTTCACTTCAAAAGTATAAACCTACAGCTGCATGTTATTTTCTGAGCGCATTATGTGGTACATAATTGTACATTTTCCTTCCTCCATTTAATCAGGTAAAATATAGCTTTTCTTCGAGATTTTACTTATTTACACTGGTTTCAAGTGATTGTGAGCGCAAAGGTTGATGGGAAAGATAAAACGTTTCATTTACCCCCGCATTTTTTTTTTTTACTTCGTGAAGAGCAATCGATACCAGAGGTCTCTAAGGCTGTGTAATTGATTTGTATTTGTTTGTTTTATGTTACAAGTATAATCTTTTGTTAATTGATGACAAATGGCATTGGTGTGATCATTGACACTTCACATAACCTAATAGGCCTTTAAAACAAAAAAAATATGAATTTCTCTTAAAATAATACACTCTGGTTTTTAGATATTGCTAAACAAATGTAAGAGTTAAACAGATCTGTATTGGTATTTCAAACAATATATGTATGTATGTGTGTGTGTGTATACAATTTAAATATATCAACAATGTAGTTTTTCAAGGAGCTCTAGAATAAATATTTTATTGAGTTCGCCATTTTTGATCCAACTTGCCTTCCATAGTCTCTTCTCGTTTTTCTCCGTCCAGTTACGATCATTCACGCGCTTGAGTCAAAGAAGATGGAAGATATTTCTTTGGACGAAGTGATACGTCGACGCGGTTTCAACAACAAAGAAACAGTTAAAATGTATTAATTTAGCAATTTATGAGTTTGAATGCAATTTATGAACGGTATGCCTTGAGTTGTATCATTCAACGTAATGAAAAAAATCATTTTCCAGGAAGCCTAGGCTATTTCAATTCCTCAGCGGTCCTGTTCAAGGCCTGTACTCGCCGTTGGATTAGCTACAATCATGTAGCTACTATATCGTTTCACTGCAGACACTGATTTCCCTAATATCAACGAGCCAAATACGCACAGCTAGCTATTTGTCAGGGCTCCGTTTAACTAGTTAGCTAACAAGGTAAAACAAATAATGTTTTTATAAGCATTTGATGTCGGTAAGTTAGCTATCGACCAAAAAAGAACCTAATAAGGTTAACAGGTCGCTGGAATGTACGTTAGGTAGTTAGTTACCTATAAACTAACAATGGTTACACACGCGAAAACGTATAGTTAGCTAGTTAGTATACCTATATATATGGTACAGAGCGCGAGGCAGTCTTGTAGAACTTCTACCTAGAGCCATATGTAGTCAACTAGTTGTAGCCTAGTCCTCCATGATCTAATATTCACATTTTGGAAAACACAAGGAGCGCATATCAGAACAGCTAACGTTATACTATTTGATTTTGTATTTCGCTTTGAGTATACCTAGAGAGCCATACTGAATGTAGGGAAAAATCAAATAATATAGCTGGTCTTATACGCGCTAAATGTGGATATTAGATCATGTAGGATTAGGCTACAACTAGTTGACTACCAATGTCGACCTCTTGTCTTTCAGGCCTATGTACGGCAGGGGTGCAGGAGGGGTCGGGAGGACCTTTGATGCTCGACAGAAAATTGGGATGACGGATGTCAGACAGAGACTTGGTGGAGGAGGGGGAACCGGTAACCAAAAACCAGACCTGGATAATTTTTCAGTAGTATCAAATATTCAACGGAATTACTTTGTTGGAACTCAAACAATTATTTAATTCTGAACCGCTTTTGGAGCAATGCTCAAGGTAATGGGTGAAATAATAAATTTTGCCAGAGTTGAAGCAGGTATTCTTTGTGAGGACCTGCCTGTTTCCCTGTTGAAAAATGGTTATTGAGACTCAAGACATCTATGTATATGCCTGATCTGGATGTCTCTTACCTAAGCCCCATTACAAAATCATCTGTTTCAAACTACACATTTTGCTGTTGGACTACATTACGTTCTGTTAAGCATTCTTAAGGTGTGTTAGCTGGGGCAGATCAGACATTGGAATTGGTTCTTGCCTTCTGCTCACTCATGTTCTGCTCTCGTTTCCTCCAGCTTTTCAAGGGAAGGATGCCAGAGAGAAACTTGGCCAGAAAGATGCCCGCTTTCGAATCCGTGGAGGAGCAGGTGGGGTCCAGGATGCCCGACAGATGATCAACTCAAGGAAAGGAGGACAGAATACATTTAATGTTACCCCACAGAGTTTACAGCAGATACCAGCAGCACAGCTACAGACACATGTGCAGCAGATACAGATACACACTACCAACGACATTGCCAGTGCAAATGCCAGGCAGTTTACCCCCAACCTACAAGGAATGAACATTAGAGCTGGGGTTACACCACAGCTGGGGGGTGCACCTAAGAGGATGATGGATGCCCGTGATAGGCTGAGCCTCAAGAGGAGCATTGGAGCTCCACAAGGCCAAGGAATGGCGGCACCCATGAAGATCACCAAAACCATCCAGGTAAGTGATCAGGCTGACAGTTGGCTCCAAAGGGACAGTAACCACAGGTCCAGGATCTTCTCTAATATTATCCAGGCTTAGCTACTAGACAGAATTGGCCCACTTGTCACTCAAGATGTGCACGGATAAGAGAAAATGCAAATTATTGCATAGTTTATAGTGGTAAAGCATAGCCTCACTCCAAACATAGTTGATAGCTAAAGTTAATTGGAAATTAGTTTAAAATTCAACTCGGCTTATTTTCTATTTAGTTATTGGTAGCATGCTTTTAGAGTCAAATATATTAATTTACCTTATGAATAATGATTTTATTTAACTTTTTTTTAGCAGCAAAGGCCGGTAGGGATGTCAAGTGGGATCCATATGAACATGCCAAGCAGGGGTTCCCAGGTAAGGGGACTTTTTTTGAAAAGATACAAATCAGAAGGTTAGATGGCAGAATTGATTCAAATTTGCTTTAGAGTATATCAACTGAATTTGGTTGATTTCTCCTGGTCATGCGCCACTGCAATGCAAATGTGAGTGAGTAACTTACCATCTCTCGCTCAGTCTTTCTCAGGTGATGATGACATCCCTAGCAAACAGATGAAGACCACTACTGGCAACCATATGCTACAGTCACGGGTGCGAGGACTATGCTAGATTTTCTTAACTTTTCTCTTTCTGTTGCTTTACCCTAAATTATCTGTAATTCTTTATTATTCAATGTAACTCAAATATCCCTTTAATACTGCCACACTGGCTGTATTGGTGTCTCACTCTCAAAACTTTCCATTCATTAATTGAAAAGTTTCAATGCTTCCTCTCTTTCTCCAACAGCCTGGCACCCTGGGCTGCCCTTTCACTATGTCAGCCCCCATCACTAAAGTAGTCAAAAACGATGCGTACACCGCTCCTCGTCCCCCAGTGCCTGTGGCACCCACAAGGCCCAACCCTAGTGTAGGGGCCTCCCGCTCCTCTGCTCTCGCCTTACAGCCCATCTCCAGGACCCTCAGGCAGGCAGGGCCCACAGCGGAGACCAGCTCCCAGCCTCCTCCACCCCCACAGGTCAGTATCCACATGTCCATTCACCCAGCTACTTGAGCACTGGATTACATGAGGTCATCTCTATAGGAATGTGTTGGTAGGGATGCTAGCAGATACCAATAGACTTCCAGTTATTGTGCTAATGCTAGTTATCATTGGCTCGCAAAACTACCTCTAACTTCATACTGGACAGAGACATCCAAATGGTATCCACAAGTTCATCTGACTCTGGGGAAGTAGATAAATGGCCTCCTTGTCAGAAGTATCTCTCTAACCCAGCAGTGGGCAATTCCATTCCTCGGGGTCCTGGTTGGTGTCACAGTTTTGCCCTAGCTAACACACCTGACTCCAATAATCACCTAATCATGATCTTCAGTTTAGAATGCAGTTTGATTAATCAGTTGTTTGTTACGGATGGAGAAAAGGTGTGACACCGAGGACTGGATTTGCCCACCCCTGCTCTTAACAAGCGGTAAAATTAGTTCCAAACAGTACAATTTTGCTAGGACTGTCTGGGAGTGGTCTGAGTGAGGAGGGGAAAACTGAAAACTAGCTGTTATTGGCAGAGGGGTTTGGAACTCTTTGTCTATTGACTAATATACCGCAAAGTGAGGTCACCAGGCAGGCCAAAACTCCATCCCACCTCAACAGGCTGAAATTTCAAGTAGTCTTTTCAAACGGCTCCTACACTAAAAAGGCTTTATAATTTTCACAGTATTATTCCAACTTAGTTGGAATAGTTTGGAAATGTATATAAACCACAGGAAAGTCACATTTTGGACTGCACTGGGCCTTTATCATCACTAGTTGGCAGCATAGCAATCCTCTGGATCAGTATTCATCTATCGTCAACGAGAAAGAAGTAGGTTGAACGTAATGGCTTGTTGTGTTGGTGTGAGCTGTATATGTATTTGATTGTAAAGTGTTTTGGTGCACCCCTTCAGCCTACCTTCAGTCCTCTGGAGGGGACTAAGATAACAGTGAATAATCTGCACCCCCGTGTCACTGAAGAGGACATAGTGGTAAGTGCCTAATGCTGTTCAGTTCTCTGCTGTTTTAGATTCTCTAGCTGTGTGTGTAAATTGCAGACCTGCTTACGATGCAGCCATGACTCATTTATCACATTCAACTGACCTTTTTCCTGTGTTCTTGTGACGGTCCACAGGAGCTGTTCTGTGTGTGCGGTGCCTTGAAGCGAGCGAGGCTGGTGAAGGTGGGGATTGCTGAAGTGGTGTTTGTGAGGAAGGAGGACGCTGTGAGCGCCTATAGGAAATACAACAACCGCTGTCTGGATGGTAAGGGCCTTCAGCAAGGGCAACATTTATTTCAAGGTTGATTGATTTTTTGGGGCACCATCCTCTGGTAATGAGGCAGGTGATGATGAATAGTTATCTGAAAAGGCATTGGTTTTACTTTCTTTATTCTCTTCCCAAGGCCAGCCAATGAAGTGCAATCTTCACATACAGGGGAATGTCATCACTTCAGACCAGCCCATTCTTTTGTAAGTCTCTGTCATATTCATATTTCTCACTGCCCCCTTGGTTGCATTGCATGCAAATCAAACTTTCCAGTATTAAATTGTAGTCCACAATGTGCATGATTACTTCCTTTCCAATTGCAATGCACCTTGTCTTTCAGCATCACATAAAATCTTACATGGACCTCATTTTCTCTCACAGGAGGCTCAGTGACACTCCAGGCAGTGGAAGGAAAGAAGGCCTGCCCCTCTCTTTGTCTCGCCCCGGGGGTCGTCCAGCCTCCTCTCAGCCCACACCTGAGGTGGATCCCCAGACCATCCTCAAGGCCCTGTTCAAATCTACTGTCCAGACCCCCTCTACCACAGAGTCTCCTGGTTCACAGTGCACAGCCTTCCGCATTAAGATATAACTTTCTAGTACATCCACACAACAAATAATACATCCACCCTCCTGTTTGACAGAGACATCTACTGACATGATCAAATAGCATGATACTGTATTTGTATAACTTTGACAGATCATTGGCAGGTTGTAACATCTAAAATTAACACACTGATGCCGTCGTCCAGATTTTTAGGAAAGAAAAACATTTGTAGCCGTGGCATACTACATAGATAGATGCATGTCTCATAACGGACCAATGTGAGGCAGTCTGATTTGTTCATTTATTGTTTTAATCAAACTTGGTGGGGGGATAAACTGGACAGTTGTGGGTATTTTTTGTATCACATGGTTCACTTTTACAACTGTTCAAATAGTTCACATTGAACACCCCTCTTGGAATCATGAGATGTTTTGTGCTGGTTGGAGTCTTCCCCCCCCCCCCCCAACCAACCAATGGTCTCACTATGACCTGATGCACAAACTCATGAAGATACTTGTACTGTGAACTACAGGCAGCAGTGGTTCTTGTACTGGACATAATATTAATTTTGATTTCAGAATGACTTGTACACATGCTCGTATTTCGTTGTGGTATTTGGTTTGCTGTTCTCCTTTTTGTGGCATTCAGGTTCTATGCTTATTTGTGGCTGTTATTTTACTTTTTATTGCTTTTTGTGCAGCTTAGAGAAGTCATGCTAATTTGCTCAACTTATGTTCAAATTGTCTGTAAATTGCTTTTTACAGCTGCCTTTTATGTCAGTCATGAAGATATGGTAGTGAGGTCAGATCTATGTACAAGTTAATTACTCCCAATAAATATGTTGCTTTATAAAGATGTGTTCATATTTGTGTGTGTATATAAATCATTGGTTTATATCCTTATTTTGCAATAGAATGTTGATACTTTTGCATTTGTGTCTTTAGGTCTGTCTGCTAGACTGGGGTTCACAAAACCTTTTGGGGCTGGAGATCCCTTTTGTGATAGCAAATTCAGCAGGGACCCCCTTATAAACAGATTACAACACGAGTGCAATTTTTTTTAAATGGCCTACAATATGTGTGCATTGCTGTTTTAAAGCTTTAATTTGGGAATATAATTGAGTTTAAACATTTATAAATGGTGGCATACTGTGAATACCAATATCCCTGAGCCTCCCTAGGCCCACATTGCCCAGGGTTAAGGACATACATTGTAGATAAGTTCTAGTACATACATTAAATGTATTCCACAGATCCCTTGGCCAACCGTCGTATAATCTGTTAGTAAAGAAGATGGCGACGTCCAGGTCGAAACATGCCAACCAGACTTGTTATTCCAGGAGGTTTTACGGGTAACCATTGCTAAAATAACACACGTAAACGGAAAATGTGTTAACAAATATTTTGAGGTTAGTTAGTTCGCTCATGATCTCATTGTTTCAACCACGCTAGCTAACTCCACAATTTATGTCGAACTGCATTCCCTAAGACTATATCATGTAGCTTAAGCAAAGATTGTCTACTATGTTTTACTCTCAGGCTAAAGCCATTAGTAACCTCTGCGTCTCCCTGGAGTTGTAGACAATGTATTAGGGAGGACCTGCCTAGACAGATGTCTGTTTTGACTGTCTTTTGACTTAACACTGAGAAGAGTGGTTTTCTCTACAGTTCAGTACTGACATTGTTGCCCAGCACAAAATGTGTAAAAGAGCACCAAGTGCGAGCAGAGAAATCCACACAAAGACCCCTCGACAGAACACTGTTTGTCCTTAACATTCCTCCATATTGCTCTGAGGTACGTTTGGTAATTGACAGTCTTTACAACAATCAGTGTGCATGTGATTGTTGTACTATTAGCAAGTCTACAGAAAAATTAAATGTTTGTGCTACAGCTGTCTGTGGCCAAATAAGGTATAAAAGTACTAATATCTTTCTGCTGTCTTTCAGGGTGTCATAAAGGAGCTCTTCTCTCAGTTTGGTCCTGTTCAGTCTGTGGAGCTGAGGGAGAAGCCAGGGTCCTTTGAGCACTCAGGACCCAAGCTGGCCAAGTATTTCACACCAGCACAAAAACAGGTAGGTCCTGAATCCGGACAACGAAGCTCTGTGTTTAGATCAGATTGATTATTGAAGTGCTTATGGACACCCTTTCAGTATTGAGCCTTTTCTGTTTCCATTCCCCACAGAGGTTCAGAGTGGGTTACATCGTGTTTCAGAAGGCCATTAGTATTACAGCAGTGAAGTCCCATCCCCATGATGTCCCATTGGTTGTTTCCACAGAGCAGCGACCTGTGTGGACAGGTCTACAGAGTGAGTGAGCTTTAAAGTCCTCTTCTAGATGATTGGTCTTTCTTTTCTGAATGTATTAAATTGGAAAGACATTTCACCCAGATTTAATACCATATTTAACATGCCTTTCACTTCTCTCGCTTTGTTTCTTTGTCTTTAGAATGGATTCATCAGTACAAGCAGTCATTTGCTCAGCCAGACAAACTACAGGAGGCAGTTGACACCTTCATGCAGGATTACGATACGAGAAAAGAACAGGTCAGATTCTCCCTCTCAATCTCAACTCTTCATTTTGGTATTTGTTAACTTACTTTTTTTGTTTCTTACCCAGGAGGCAGAGCGACAAAAGGAGGAGGCTGAAGAGCAGCTGGAGGATGAGGGATGGGTAAAAGTTACCAGGGGTAAAAGCGGGACCAAGACCCGCCCCCACAGTGAGGTATGCAATCAGAAAGCTCTGCAGAAGGAGAGCAGAAAAAGGAAGCGGAAGGAGCTCATGAACTTCTACACCTGGCAGCACAGAAACACACAGAAAGAACGTAAGTTATGGTTCCAGTCATTTAATCACAACAGAAGCACAATGTGTGGTGAAATCAGTATTCTTTCATTTTTGTTCAGTCATTCTGGCTTCACTGCTAACTTTGTCCATATTACTCAGTCACTCTGCATTTTGAAAAGGGTTATTCTCTCTTTCAGACATCGCTGAACTGAGGAAAAAGTTTGAGGAAGACAAACAGCGAATTGCTTTGCTAAGAGCACAGAGGAAGTTCCGACCTTACTGAATCAACAGTTTCTTCTGAGATTCTCCCCACCATTGATGTCAATAAATCCATTTTTATAGTTTGTCACTGATACAGTAATTTATGGAGTCTACAAGTTTGATTGGTATTCGATTGAAAAGTTGTGAATCAATACCTTAGGATCACTTCAGATTTTCCAACACCCTTATATTCTGCTATTTCTGGGGCTGTAGGATAGGAGGCTTTAATATCTGATATTTACTTTTCAGGTGCAGCGCTATGCACTCAGTTTACGTGACCTTTACCAAAGTGTCAAATGCAAACTGGATGCATTGGAATGGACATGGCCAGTGAAGGTATTTAAAAGTAGTTGAAATAAATACCAATTGTAATTAAGTGTTCATATAGGTGCTTTATTGGGCTTGTTCAACCTGTAGGCCAGTCTCATTGTTTCTGGTTTCCATTTCCACATCATTTTCTTTCACTTCTGCCACTTGACAACTCATCGACCATGAAGACAACAGGAGGAAGAACAGGATGGAGGTACAGATGACAATGACAGAGTACATTGACACCTGAAATGCTGAGGGCCAGCAAGAGAAAATGTTAGTGTCAGTTTCATTCATACAGTAGCTGTGGGGTAAGTTGAGACACCCTTGTTTCTAAAAAACCATACCCAAAATGTGTCATTTGACCAAATATTTAGGAAGATGTCATTTCATGGAGTCTGAAGGAAGAAACCACATGGAAAGAGGTAATCAAGTTAGGTCCAAAAAAGTCAAATTAATTTGAGTTAGATGTTTCAATCTAAACCAAAATGGATCATTTTAAAGATTGTTCTATACATCAGTTGAAGTCTAAGCTTCCATGTGGTCCTAAACCTAGCATTAAAGTGCATCCTTGTAGCTGTGTGGGTTAATATAGTAAAAATGTTTGCCTTGGAGTAAGTTGAGCCAACGGCAAGTGAGCAAATTGAAGAGTTCTTCCCAGGCATAATGCAAGGCATTATTGCTGGTATATGTTAAGTGTTAAAAAAAGTACAATGTTTGTTAGGTGTTAAGCCTGTGTTTAAATATGCTTAAATTGATTAAGACTAAATCAATTGTGATTGTGTTTGGGGAAAAATAGACATGATTTTAAAAAGATGGTGGTAATATTTAATTCAGTACAAAAATGTGTAGGTAGCTTGACCCTGAGTAGTTGAGTCATGTTTTAAAAACGCTTAAATTAATTGGATACACATCCTGGGATACACATCCTGAAATAAGTAGATATGTTAGAAAGAATACATTTCCCTTGACAGAGTGATGTTGACTATTAAAAAAAAAAATATTAAAAAAGGCTAAACTTACCCCACTCTCCCCTATTTGGAATGTGCTTACCTATATTCAGATGATCACTATGATTCTGTTCCTGTCCAGAACCGTTCTGACCCAACAGCACAGGACCAAATGAGACTAACTGGGAGACTCGATCTGACCCAGACTCCCTCCTCTCCCTCTCACCATCAGGTGCTGGATGGAGGAGGATAAGACAGCATGACTATTGGATGAAATAACCCAATAAAGTGTTGGGGTGAATGTAAAACATAGGGACCTGAAACTCACAGGTGATGGAGCAGTGTTGTTCACACTCTTCCTCCTCTGTGCAGATCTCCACCCAGCAGTAAAAGTACACCTGAAAGACAAGATTCAGTAATCAGTGTTTCTCCCCAACCCTGGTCCTCCAGTACCCCAACAGAACACATTTACGTTGTAGTCCTGGACAAACACACCTCATTCAACTCATTGAGGGCTTGATGATTAGTTGAATCAGGTGTGCTTGTCAGGGCTACAATGAAAATGTGTACTGTTGGGTCATCGATGACCAGGGTTGGGAAACACTGCAGCAGATGGAGGACCAAGAGATCTTTGACAATTTATACTGAACAAAAATGTAAACATAACATGCAACAATTTCAACGATTTTACTGAATTACAGTTCATATAAGGAAACCAGTCAATTGAAATAAATAAATTAGGCCCTAATCTATGCATTTCATATGATTGGGCAGGGGCGCAGCCATAGGTGGAACTGGAAGGACATAGGCCCAACCACTTGGGAGCCAGTCCCAGCCATTCAGAAATAATTTTTCCCCGCAGAAGAGCTTTATTACAGACAGAAATACTCAATTTCATCAGCTGTCCGGGTGGCTGGTCTCAGACAATCCCGCAGGTGAAGAAGCCGGATGTGGAGGTCCTGGGCTGGCGTAGTTACACGTGGTCTGTGGTTGTGTGAGTGGTTGGACATACTGCCAAATTCTCTAAAACAACGGAGCTTATGGTGGAGAAATTACAAATTAAATTCTCTGGCAACAACTGTGGTGGACCTTCCTGCAGTCAGAATGTCAATTGCACGCTCTCTCAAAACCGGAGACATCTGTGACATTGTGTTGTGACAAAACTGCACATTTTAAAGTGGCCTTTTGTTGTCCCCAGAACAAGGTGCACCTGTGTAATGATCATGCCGTTTAATCAGTTTCTTGATATGCCACACCTTTGGATTATCTTGGCAAAGGAGAAATGCTCACTAACAGGGGATGTAAACAAATTTATGCACAACATTGAGAAATATGCTTTTTGTGTATATGGAAGAGTTCTGGGATCTTTTATTTCAGCTCATGAAACATGGGACCAACACTTTACATGTTTTGTTTATATTTTTGTTCAGTATATATTAGCAAAATGTTCAGATAACTAGGATAGACCTTACCTCCTCCACACTGGGATTGCCCGTCTCAGGGTCGAAGAAGGAAAATGTCTTGACATCAAACCTCCTGACCTGGGAGTGAGAATTTGTCTTCCCCCGACTGTCCACTGGGACGGAACTCCTCATGCTGTCCAGAGGGTTAGGACAGCTGTCAGGGAGAAGGAAGGGGGTGAGACTACTAAACCAACATTGACAGTCTTCATATTCACTGTGATTAATCTTGAGCCAGTATAGGAAAACTTTTGTCTCCCTCCCTCTCACCCATCATACAGTAGTGTCCATACGGAGTGTCTGGAGGCAGGGTAGGCAAAGCAGTCACGCACACGCAGGGAGAGACTGGGGTCAGGGGAGGGTGGAGTGATTGACACCTCCACATACACAGGCTTACGCAGATAGAGGGTCAGGGGCAGCTGGTCCTCAGGGAGGAAAGAGGTAAAGGACTCATCTGGAAAAAAGAAAAAGGGCCAGGATGATGGAGGTCTACCAGTATAACAGTGTGTGAAGTGACAACTCTTGATGCCATATACTTGCAGTGATTGGATATGGCATCCCTTGCTTGGTCTGTGGAAACCATATTGTTTTACTACAGTACCTGTGGCTATTCTCATCTGCACTCGGACAGTCCCCAGTGCAGTCACAGGTGGAGGGTTAGTTGGGTTTAAGGACCACAGATCAGTGTGGAGGAGAGCTGACCCCTCGTATTGACACTGGACCTGCAGACTACAAACCAAGTCTCATTCAAAACATTTACTCAATAGTAGTTTCAAGCAATTAGGTTCTGGCTAAAGCCATGATATGGTAAAGTAGTCCAAATTGTAGTGCACTGTCCACAGGCAGGAAGAGAAATAAGCAGCTACCTGAAGGGAGAATGTTTGCCTGTAATCTTTGGATGCAGTTCCTCAACCTCTACCTCATAGCTTACAACATCCCCATTCACCTGTAAATATAAGAGGGGGAACGAGGTATTTTTGCATACCTAAGAGTATTCAACATTACAAGAAAAATCAGCATTATACTACTACCAGAGGTATTCAGGACAGAAATATACTACTGTAGAATAGGGCAGAAGGCAAACTAGACCTACTGACTCACCATCATCTTTGTGCCACACTCCCTCACCCCGATTTTAAAGACAGCTGTATCTGCAGAGGTAGCTACAGGAGAGCACTGTGGCTGACCTTTGATGGCAAGGTTGTTGGGGTTGAGTGGGGGGTCAGTGTCTGTCGCCTTTACAGAGAACACAAAATGGCCATCCAGAGAACAGGCTGAGAGCAAGAGGAAGAGACAGAAACAAGGAGTTATTCTTGACATTTAATCTCTGAAATCACTATGCGCCAATCTCACCAAGACAGTCACTATCCCTCTGCTGATACTTTCTTTCAGAAGCATGTTCTCCAATGTACAAAATACACACAAAGCGAATTCCATTACTGTTCATTCTGTAATAGCAAGTTGAGTCATGATCATCATAGCAGCATCCCAGTTTGAGACAGCCATCATTGGAGACATCCTGGGGCCCACAGTCCACACGCAAAGCTCTATGGATGCTGCATTTTCCTGATCGTGCTGAAGGAAAGTAAATTGGAAGAATGACTTTTACAGAGGTGGTACTAAATGGTACTGTAATCACTATGTGGGATAAATCATCTAAAATTCACTCCCTATGAAATTATATAAACTCACAGGTGCGACCGATGATGGGTTTCTGGGCCATCTTCTTGAGTAGGGGGCAGCTAATATTGACCCTGTACCATTGATCCCCTGCATCCAGCTGGACTCTCAAAGATACAACCACTGTGTCACCCTAAAGATAAAACAAAGTGGTTTGATATGGCAATCAGTAGGTTTACACACAGACCAAGACCTCTCAATGCAATGAACATCAAAAATACATGACCATACCTCAACCTGTGTATAGCAACTGTCATATCGACTCTGGAAAGAAAGAGTACCATTCTTCTCTCCCCTTCTCACTCCACAATGTTCTTTGGCTTTTGGCACAGGCACACTGACTCCAGACCTGTCTGGGGAAAATGAGATCAACCAGCATACCATACATTCTAATTAAACAAACAAATCTGCAGATATAGAGGGCTAAAATATAATGGCTATTTACCTTTTACACGCAAGTTGTGAAGAACCGCTTGACCGAAAACTGCGCGTATTCGTCGGACGGTGCAGGTAACTCGAGGCAGGGCATCTTGTGCTCTAGTTTGAGCGGTGTTCTGCTGCACGAGAGGTGAAAGGCATCGGTAATATGGCGCAAAGAATGCAAATATTACACAAATCATAAGTAGCATCGTTAGGCTACAGGTTATGCTGTGTTTAAATTAGTTGAATGATTCACAATTTATCAATATAATTGTGACAAATGCAATATTTTGCGCGGTATTTGTGTAGTGAAGAAACGTGTCTTGTAAGACCAGTAATTAGAGTGATGATGCAGGACATTGCGTCAGGCTTTGTTAGCCTACCGGTGATTAAGTCAATTATCACAGTCTGGCTGTACGTTGGCCTGCTGTATGTGATACATCCGTGACTGAATGAATGATAACATTTTATTTTATGAATACATTTGATGTATTATTAAGGGATCCTTCCAACTTTTACCCAATTGTTTTCTTTAATAGCCTACTGTGGGGAAAAGTTTGGCTATATTGTGGATTTTCATTATAATTCTATGTTGAGTCCAAAGGAAAATGAGGACATATCGCCCTTGATTAAAAGGTCAAAGTAAAGTGAAGGTAGTGTATGGCACATTTGCACTGTGCATGCAATACTACGCAATTAATTTTCACCTCAGGGTCAGTAAATGCAATTATTACATAACAACCTCAATCCCCTTCTTTTCTCTCACAGTCACCATGCTCATTTCTCAGTCCCCATGGCAATGCTTGTACCGATTGCTTGTACCCACCCATTCTATGTTATGAGGCTTTTTAACATGAGCACTTATATTCATTGATGATGTGCTGCTTTTAATGTCAGTGTGTCCTTTGTTGTGTTTTATTGTGTATTTATTGGTGGTGTTATGTATTGGCTGGTTCAATCAAATGTGCCCTTTTGGGGATTAATAAAGAACTATCTTATCGTATTACATAGCCAGGCCCATCTTTTTGCTACATATTGGAAGCCACAAAATGAAATAGAATGTTGTATCTTTATGCTGTAAACACTGTGTTCAGTAAGCCTACTGTCACTGTGGCCATGCATGGTATTGTCCCCCATGTAATGCAGACACAGAACAGGATAAAAATAGCTATATAGGGCAACATTTGGAAGTCTACTTTTTGCATGTAGCAATTTGAGAAAGATCATAGAGCAAGATTACTTGTAAATTCATGTGATCTACATAATTGCAGCTAAATTAAAAGTTGTCCCACTGAGACAAGACAGGCCTCATGTCAGTTAAAAGTGGAATGGACATGATATACACATAGTTAAACTAAGTGATGAGAAAATATATTCACATTTAGGTTTTTTTCCTGTATTCCATCCTTTTTTTGGACCATACATAAGTCATGACTCATGAGTCATAAACTGATTACACAATTGGCCTACTAACTTTTCCATTACATGTGTTGGTTGTACAAGCAGAATTATATAATCCAATTTGGAATATATAGCCACCCTTTAGATGTTCTAGTATTGGACTACGACTGAGGCAAATTCGAAGCACATTCTATAAAAACATGACATAATGGATGTTTAAACAATAATCAATCATATATGAAAAGCATTTACTCTCCTTAGGCCTACTCAGCTCTCTTCACAACCACAATGCTGTATTATTTCATCCAAACCAATCTCAAATATCCCACCTAACCTCAACACACTAGAATTATATGACAAGCTCAATTCAAAGGCTTGTTGACAATATGGGAAACAATGTTGGCAAACAGAACATTGCAGTCACAGCACATGAAACAGCTGATCCTGTGACGTAACACTTTGAGGTTTTTGGGGCATTCCTCTCATTTCCAGTGTGTAGCTGTACCTGACGAAGAGTACATTAGACTATCTGGACATGGCTTTAAATCGAAATCATTCTCAAAACGGAGGAGTTTTGATAAACAACGGCGAGAGGTTAGTGAATCATTAATCGCCACGAAGCTCACTTTCTAAAGGTAGCTTAGTTAGCTAACTCGCAAGTTAACGTTAGCTGTTATGGTAATGTTAGCTAGCTAGCAAGATAGCTTCCGTACCTAGTGTTAATTAAATCTAGCCAATGTCAGTTAGCTACTTGGGTTGCTTTTTTTTATTTAGTCAGCAAGCGCTATTTTGTAGCGATAACGTCGTTAGCTAGTTTAATAATTTTAGCTAGCTACCAGTCAGCAACGTCGTTGTTGTTGGCCTTGCTGGCAGGAAAAGCTACCTAAGTACTAAGTCAGTCAGTCATCATTACGCATTTGAAACGTATTAAAGCTAACGTTAGCTAGATACATTTTCTTACTTTAGTCAAACTAGGTGTAAGAGTAAGCTAGCTAAATAAGTTTGTTTTCCAGGGAGGTAGACACAGCAAAGTCAACAGAGAGTGAGCCCGCCCGCCCCAACTACAACCTGAGTCTAAAGTAAACGTTGTGACAGAGTTTTAGGAAGTTGATAAAGTAACAGGAACTTAGGAAATATACGAATAAAGAACTTTTCTTAATAGTTAGATTTGGCACATTCTGTAAGTGTCAGATTTACCCAACCAACCAACCAGTATGTGAAATGCCAATAGTAGGCCTATGTTAAATGATGTAGACCATACAGAAAGAATCCCACTATGTCCCTTGACACTCGGTTCTGCTAGGATTCTACGACAGTATTTGTCCTATGGAGGACCTGTCATACATACCATACCTATTGATCAGTAAATTCACTACACATGCCTAAACTGAACATGTATCCTCCACTAGTGTGTTGAGGGAATGCAAGAATGTGGAGCTGTCCTTCAGTGATGTCACCAGCAAGACAGACCTGCTGAGGGGGACCAAGAAAGGGACTGTTTACCTCACTCCATACAGGGTATGTTTATTATCTGACCATGCTGGTCCCGTGTGCCTGTTGGAAGACAATCCTTTTTCTTCTATGAGGTTTAATAGCGTTTGGCATCCAATAAATGTTGCATTGCCGTCACCTACTAGACTGGAGTATAACTCCCTTATACTTAGCTTTAAAAAATCAATACAAAAAAAATCTACAAATACCCTACCATCTAACCCTGCACTCACTAAAAAACAAATACATCTCTGCAGCTGCCACCACAACCTCAATGTTCTATGACTTACGTTACATCCCTGCAGTACAGTTGATAACCATTGCTATAAATGCTAAAAATCCAATCTTACTGAAACATATCCCTCTGTACTGGTACAGTTCTACTACTCAAGCCACTCCTCTCAGGATCCCTCCCCCTTGATCCATCTTCCTCTACTTTCTTCAGTGCCTCAGCATATGACAACTTCTGCACTACTCTAACCCTGGAAACCTCAACCTGCCTCTACGGGACATTTCTGATCTCCAGCCTCATGGTCACCCCTACAATTAACACATTTCACCAATGACACATTCCTTTGTCTCATGCCCTTCTGCACACTTCTCACACCTAGGAACCTCCCTCCTATACACTGCTGCCCATAAGCTTGACACCTGTAACAATGTAATGTATTTGGCACAAAAGTTTTTACGGGCAAACTTATATATCCTAACATCACTTTGTTGGGAAAAGACTCAACATCAAAACTCAAAAAGGGGGCTTCCCGAGTGGTGCGGTCTACGGCACTGCATCGCAGTGCTAGAGGCATCTCTACAGACCCGGGTTCAATCCCATGCTGTGTCGCAGCCGGCTATGACCCGGAGACCCATGAGGCGGCGCACAATTGGCCTAGCGTCATCCGGGTTAGGGAAGGGTTTGGCCGGCCGGAATGTCCTTGTCCCATTGCGCTCTAGTGACTCCCTGTGGCGGGCTGGGCGCCTGCAAGCTGACTCCGGGCGCCTGCAAGCTGACTCCGGGCGCCTGCAAGCTGACTCCGGGCGCCTGCAAGCTGACTCCGGTCGCCAGCTGGATGGTGTTTCCTCCGACACATTGGTTCGGCTGGCTTCTGGGTTAAGTGAGCAGTGTGTCAAGAAGTAGTGGCTTGGCAGCATCGTGTTTCAGAGGACGCATGGCTCTCGACCTTCGCCTCTCCTGAGTCCGTAGGGTAGTTGCAGCGATGGGACAAGACTTTGACTACCAATTGGATATCGAGAAAAGGGGGTAAAAAATTAACTACAAATAAAAACTCACAAAGACATACGACTCTTCTGTTTCACCACTCACGCCATCCTGTCTGCAGTATCACAAACTGGAAGACTACCATTGCTCTGTTTGTCCTCGTTTCAGTTGGTGTTTGTGTCCAGTAATGCCAAGGACAGCCTGGGGTCTGTGATGTTCCCGTACTACCTGATGAAGGGCTGCAGCATTGAGCAGCCAGTCTTCGCCGCCAATTACATCAGGGGCACAGTGTCTGCTGAAGCTGGGGGTAGGCAGCAGTTTGTTGTCCTCCTGTAACATTCAACACCATCATGAGGAAATAACTGTAGAGCATGCAAAGTGTTTATGGCCTCCAGTCCCAGGTATGGCCTGATGTGTCCTAGGAATACATGTAGAAGTGAATCAATGACGCAAGTGTGATTTTCCAAGGCCAGATATTTTCCAAGGCTGACATGAATCTGTAAACCACAATCTCATTTTACTTACAATGTTTATGTGTCAAAGGTTTTAGCAGCAGTAGTAGTTTTTAGCAGCAGCAGTAGAAATTGAAGTGTGACATCTCCTCCAAAGCACTGATTATAATTCAATATCAGACGTGTAATTTAATGCAAAGACAAGTACACAGTGCTCATCAATGTTTTGACTCTACTTTCTTTGCTTTCAGGAGGCTGGGAAGGCCAGGCTAGCTTCAAGATGTCTTTTTCCAGTGGGGGAGCCATCGAGTTAGGTCAGCACCTTTTCAAACTGGCAACAAATGGTAAGTAATTTCATGACTGCCATGTTTGTCAGTACAGAGCCTATTTGTCATTCAACATACAGTATCTGCTTTACTCAGTTTATATTGTACAATTTAAATAATTCATTTAACATGTACATCACTAAAGAATTTCCTGATAATGCAGTCAAAGTTTGTTATATTTGTTAGGCTACATATTTGTTATACATGTTACTCTTTTAGTCCAGTCTGTATTTTAAGATTAACCCTCAACTTTGTTTTAGCATCTCGTGCCCCTCCTGCTCAAAACGGAGGTGCCTCCTTTGGCTATCCCTCTCCTGGAGTGATGAATGGCTACGGCCCACCACCTGTTCCTCAGAACTACCCGTATGAATCCCCACCCCAGCAGAATGGTTTCTACCAGCCTCCCCCAGGCAACATGGGCTATCCCTACCCTATGGCAGCCGCAGGTTTAAAGAACTTTATCATCGCTATAAAACTGTTTGTATGTTATGCAGGTTTGGGTCATAATAATTGAGAATCAAATGCTGTGATGCTAGCAGATTGAAGTTTACATTAGAGATTGCCTAGCACTTAAATACGGAAATATTTTGGATAATGCCTCCATTGTTATGAGTGTATGAATTTTATTGATTGGTATCAATATTTATAACTACTTCAAGTAAAGATGTGTCCCCAAGGCTGTTATGAGTATTTTGGGTATTCTCTCTTGTGTTGCAGGAATGTACCCATCTGCCCCTGCCTACATGGCCCCACCTCCCCCCTATCCTGGGCCGCCTCAAAACTGGGCTGCTCCCCCTGCAGGTTTGTCTCCCTGTCTCTCTCTGTATGTCTGCATCGCTGCATCTGTCTGATGCCATCAGTCTGCCTCAATATGAAGCACATGACGCATGGCACTAAGAAAGGAGTGCTGATGTCGTAACCGGTACACATCATATTAAAAGGGAGAAACAAACAAAATACCTCTCACCCCTAGTCTCCCTTACCCCATGAAACAACCCAGTTGGCCTGAACTCAGACCACCTGATTTACATATCAGTTGTGTGTTTATTTGTGGGTTTTGGAGAATTGAAATAGAGTTGGAAGTGTGCATCATTCAGTCCGGAAGATGTCTTGTCACGAGTATCTTGCTGCAATAGACTGTGCTAAGTGTGCTCCATTGTCTCTCCTACTCTACAGTTGTAGTAGCATGTGCCTCTGTATCAGTTACTATACATGTGCATTATTCTCCCCTCATTTTTCTCTCTCCCTGATCCTCAGGTAATGCCAAGGCAGCAGAGGCAGCAAGCAGCGCCTATTTCAACCCCAACAACCCCCACAATGTCTACATGCCCATGGTAAGGGACCTGTTATTCTCTCCATGTACATTCAGTGCATGCACTTTATGCTGTGTTTTATATTTTTTGTTCAGCGTTTTTAAGATATTCTATCACTGTTTATTCCCACATAGGAACAGCCTCCTCCCTATGCACCTTCTGCCCCTCCTGCTCCTTACCCAGGCTATCCAGAGAAGAAGAACAACTAAAGCTCAATAACCATCATCCCCTAATAAATGCAACAGCAAATTATTAATCGGATCATAATTATTAGACTGGAAAGGAAAGTATAAAGTACAACATTGACAAAAAGGCAATATTATTTTCTGGCAATTCACACAAGTAATTTTGAGGCACAACAATGTTGGGACATTTTCAAATGATGAATGTTTCCTTTTAATCATGAGTAAAGCTTTATTTCACCCCCTCCCACTCAGTTTATTTTGTCAATTGCCAAGTAAATGGTTATTCACGTAACGGATAAGTATTCAATCTTTTCAGTTATCATGGTCGGCTCTCTCTCCTTCAGTCTGTTAAAATGTGGAACTGTCCTGTACTTAGGAAAGGGTTTCTAACTGCCCTGTTGAGGTACATGTGATGGGCAGTATGGGGAATGTATAGGCATTAAATATTTACAGCATTTTTTAAATCCAGAGGTTTATTACCAAAATACATTTTATAACAATTTTCGATTAAAATGATGATGCATATTAACAAAACGACAATTTCTATTCCTACTAGTATTGTAAAGTATTTTTACATTCACGTTCACAGTAAGTGTTTCCATTGTGTTGGTGCGTGGTTTAAGTTTGTTCCAGAGAGCCTTGAATGAAAGCTGAAGTTCCCAGTGCTCTCATTGCACACCATACCTTTCTGGATTATTTCTGGCTTTTTATTGAAGGAAGTGCATGTTGTTTGAATATGGCAATTGGATGGAGTACTGACATGTACCGCTATGTATGTGAGATTATTGGTAATGTGCAATGTTCCTAGATCTCACAAATAACTTGTTGAGCCTAGAGATGATAACTGGTCACATGAATAACCCATGCCCTAGTCGAACCCTGTATATTGTATCGATGAATGCAAAGCCCGGCTGAAACCAAAACCCTACTCTGTGCAATTACACAAGTGTGGGGTTACTAGGCCATGTATTTATTTAGCCGCTAGCCCGCTACACAGTGCTTTCTTGCAGTTGTGACGAATTAACCTGTGAAAACCACTAATTTATTCCTGTTTAAACTGGGTTGTAGTGACTAACAGACCATAATAATTGCTATTTTAGTGCATAGTGAGGACATGTTGTACTAGTTTTAGGTTATAGGTTTGGTTGGTTTTAAGTATCTGCTTAAATTTATCAAATGTCTGAAATATCTTGTTTGTAAACCATACTCCTTATTTTGAGTTCTTCATATTGATTCAAAATCTAATAATAAATAAATGTTTATGTAAAACCTATCCAAAACAGTGGTGTGCAAGTACTTTAAGCATTCTTTTGTATTGAACTAAAAAAAAGAAAACGTCAGTTTTGCACAAAAAAATCGTATTAGTAATATCTTGAATAAATATGATATGAAACGCTATCAAATCCTGATGATATCGTCACTCCATATTTTCACAGAAAATCACACACCATACAGAGGTATTTCAAAATACAGTTTCAAGAATCATAACATTACAATTCAAAGACTCCAAATACAAGCACGCCAAAACATTCATTACACACAACTGCTGTCTTAAAGTTTTCATATCATCATCACAGAAGGATTAGACATCTCAAATGATAACACTTAAGGAATGACTAATATATTTCTCCTTCATACCCTCCCCACCAACTAATTCATACTAAGGAAAACATTTGACTATCACTACTCTATGGCTCAATTCCTAGTTTATTTCCAATTCCCTCCCTTGGGAAAAGGAATTGTGCTTTTTAAAAATTAATTTAATTACTTATTGAATACTTAACTGTCATTTTGTTTTTATGGTGTGTAAAGTGAAGCACAATTTAATTAGACTGCTGAATAGTGATATGTGTACAGTCTGATTTAATGTGCTTTTCTTCCCAGCACTATGAAGCATGTTTTAAGGGGAGTGTCAACCCCTGGGTGTACAAAATAAGAACTTAATGATGTACCACCTATAACACACAGCGGTACATTGTGGTTAGTGGCTCCTACCCCAGGCCACTTAATATCCACTTACTGATAATGGTATCGTACTATTGCACTACTTTGGACCAGTAACTATGTAGCCCGCTGCCCATCCCTCCCCTTTATGACCTTTCAATAGTCTAATACACTTCTTTGCATCACCTCTCCTTCATTTGCACTGATCTGAAAACAAATCCCCTGTTGTTGTCATTATTTTCACATATCCTATTTTTTGGGGATGAAGATCAAGATGTGGAGTGATCAGTGAAGATGAAGGAGAGGCAGTGACTATAGTTTATTATTAAGAGTCGGTCTTAATGCTTCCCTTATGGCTCCTCCTGTAGGAACCACACCTCGTTGCGTCGGCCGTAGGGTTTCATTGGCGGGTCGTAGGTGCAGCAGAAGTACTGTTTCCGCTGAAATGGGGCAGTCTCACCAAGAGTTTTGGTTAGGCGAGAGGCCTCTGCACGGTACTCAGTCTCCCCTGCGAAGCCTCCAAACTGCCTGTGAAGAGAAAGGGTAGGTGGATAGGAAAGGAGAGAGAAAGAGGATATGTGATCAAATAATTTATGATTATTGAATACATTTTGTGTCGTAAAGCATTAAAGAACAAAGTGAGGTGAAGACTGCATGGAGACACCCACAGTGAGTAGACAGTCATGCCGGGTCGATCCTCGATTCTGATGGCACTGTCGATGGGTACAGGGGGACTGACTTGGTAGTTGGTGGGAATCCTGAGGCTAACCACCAGACGGCGTGACATCACACCGTCGTCCCTGGGATATACTGTGATGATAACCGGTGCTGTCGTCCCCATTGCCTCCCCTTGGAAAACAAAGATACAGAGGACAGATAGAGGGGATTGCAGACAACTTATTGCAACAGTCTTATGTGTGCATCGAGTTCATTGCATCCTCTTAGGCCCAGTTTCAAACTGACCTCTAGCATCAAACAGAGTAGACACTTCTTCAGTCACCCTTGAAGATCTGAAAGTACTGAATAGGTGCCAGTAACATGGTAATAACACTATCGAACCCTCTGGTAGACTAGAAAGAGTTTTCGCCATATTACTTGCTTACATCAATTGCAATACTTTCAGATATGCACATTACATCGGTGGCTCAATTCAATCCGTAGTGCTTAAGACCTGCGCTACAGTGGTTAGTTCTAAATTTAAAGGCAATGTTTCCGCATTCATGGTAAACGCTGCATATGTCGGCTCAATCGGAAATTCCCTTCAAATTTCAATCGTGCTATAGGGCTGAACATCAGCAATATGGATTGAGCTGAGCCCCTAGATCTTTCTGAGCATAGGGCTCATTAAAGATGTGTCCACATATGAAGTCCACTGACTGACAGGACAGGCCCTGCTCTCTGATTGTCTCACCTTGGTCGTTGCTTCCCCCAATGTACACGAGCAGCTTCCTCACTAGCTCCCCAGTCACCTGGTCAAAGGTTCGCCCCTCTGAGCTCACTGAGGCATACTTTGCACCATCGTACCGCCGCACCTCATAGCTGACCCCCTCCTGGGAAAGAGAGCGGGAGGCCAAATGTGATTCACCAATGACACACATGTTGACAAACTGTTCAGAGGGAAGGAAGCCACACACTACTTGGGGGTTAGAGGGGGGTGGGGCTGGGGGTGCTGTGATTGGCGATATGCAATGGGCAGAATCTGTGTTCACTGATGCCGGTGAAACACTTGGAGTGGAAACGAACAGAGGACAGCCAAATGCCCCCAGAAAAGGATCTAAATAAAAAATATTACGTTGATTTGATTCCAGTTCTTTCCTGCTCTGCTCTCAGGGTCCCGCAGTGTTTAATGAAGCCTAAAGATAATAATGGGACAGAGATGCCTGTTCTTACATAAGACCAAACCATATAGGCGCCACACACACATGGCAGAGTGGGGTTAATGCGATGTGTACACACACTCACTGACTTGCTGCCTGTTCTTATACATGTTATGATGTACTTGTCCTAAGAGGAAGGCTTGTGCTGAGAAATATCACCCATGAAATAACAGAGGAATGTTACGTTTCACAATAATCACTCATTCCATAACCAGCCTTGAGTAAATCTGTTCCACTGAAAGGGACCTCAATGAAGGCCACATTTTTGAAACGCCAAATGTTTTGTTCAGATCCATTCCACTAAGTTATCCCTTGTTTTAAATCACTCACGCTGAATATGAATGCCTGCTACGTGACTAGACATATAATGCAATGTAAATACAACATTATGCACTGAAAACACTATTTAAAAGTGGGACGACAACATAATGACGTTTGTTTCCAACATTAGGGTTGTTTTCCTAAAGAAGTTAAATCTGCTTTGTGTTTTGTTTCCTTGTCACGACACTAACGAGTATCGCGATACTGGTATCGTCTTGGCCCTAGCAACCATATTGATATGGGATTCATTGTATTGATTGATACAGGGATTGAACTGTGTTGCTGAATAGCTAAAAGGTTTATTTTAGCAGAATTGTCTAGACACTAATAATTGACTCCAGCTGGTCTAATTGGGATGTCAAGAACTCGTTCATAGTGCTTCTGACTGGTGTTTGGTGTTCATATTGATGAAGACGTTGTGGCTGCAACCCATCCTTGAGACTGTGGAATAAATGTAAAGCTCATAGGGAATAACTACAGTAGATAGATGGGGTGACAGTAATGCCATATCTTTAACACGTTTTCTCACTTCACTGCAATTATGCTATGATGTGTCACTGGTGTCAACTGGCCCATTCCCATTGTGTTGTTCCACAATTTTTGTTATTTTGGCTCTGTACTCCAGAACTTTGGATTTGAAATTATACACTGACTCTGAGGTTAAAGTGCAGATTGTCCGTTTGAGGGTATTTTCATCCATGTTGGGTGAACCATTTAGATACAGTCCTTTTTGTACATAGTCCCCCTATATTAGGGGACCAAAATAATTGGGACAAATTCACTTATATGTGTATTAAAGTATTCAAAAGTTAAGTACTTGGTCATAGCATGCAATGACTACAAAAATTTGTTGGATGCATTTGCTGTTTGTTTTGGTTGTGTTTTAGATTATTTTGTGCCCAATAGAAATGAATGGTAAATAATGTACAGTATTGTGTCATTTTGGAGGCACTTTTATTGTAAACAAGGATAGAATATTTTTCTACATTAATTAATTTGGGCTCCCGAGTGGCGCAGCTGTCTAAGGCACTGCATCTCAGTGCTAGAGGCGTCACTACAGACCCTGGTTTGATTCCAGGCTGTATCACAACCGGCCGTGATTGGGAGTCCTATATGGCGGTGCACAATTGGCCCAGTGTTGTCCGGGTTAGGGTTTGGCCGATGTAGGCCGTCATTGTAAATAAGAATTTGTTCTTAACTGACTATCCTAGGTTAAATACATACAGGTTACATTTTGTTTTTATTATGTGGATGCTACCATGATTACAGATGATCCTGAATGAAATGTGAATATTGATGATCGAGAAAATGTAGAAGTGTTTAGAAAAATTATATTCTTATTTACAATAAAAGTATCCAAAAGTGCTGGAGTACAGAGCCAAAATAACAACACCATTCACTGTCCCAATACTTTGAAGTCCACGGTATATGTCACTGTGACCAACATTAACAATACATGTAGGTGACATGTTCCAACAGCAATAATTGAACACTTTGTTCCTGAGTTCAGTCTAAAGGTGCAATTAGCATGTGTGCTTAGCTGGAATCCTGCAACATTCGTATATAATTACTCTGTGTCTCAGCTGGGTAGACGTGGGCCATAATTATTGTGGATGTGCTAATATTAGCAATTCATTTCATATTCAACCCGCTCTCTTTCTTTTTCTAACTTTTAAACAAATGGTTTTAATTGGTTTGAATGTCACCACGCAATGTCATGGGAAGTTTGTAAACCTCTCACACAGAGAAGTTGACATTTCAGCCTTACATGACAACTATGGCCTCTATAACCATTCAGTTGGCTTGGAGTATGAGCCTGTCTTGTGTATCAAGAAATAGACAATGTGCTGTCATTATATAATAAGCATATTGTGCTGTCAACTCGTCCATCTAATCAAATGTCTTGTCATTACTAAACAATGCATGGTGCCAAGTAAGATAATTTCAGAGAAATTAAAACATTGCATAATATCAATACAGTGAAGAAAAAAAACATGAAAATAAAATGAATAGTACCTTTTTAGTAAAAAGCTAAGGGAGAAATGTAACCACTCTCAAATTCATTGACAGAGAAAGGACACAAGGACTGACCATCCATGATGACACAATTATAGTTTTACCATGTTTTGAGGCTATACAGTGTTTGTTTACATTTATGTTGTTTACAAACATTGGGGTGATGGGGTACGACAGTTGAACTAAGCTCATGAGGCATTTATGTTACATTCTTCAAGAATCAATGGGTACATTACATTAATTGATAAGTCCAAAAATTGATGTAACTACTAAGGATTCTAACTTTAAAGCCATCTCCTTCCATTTGTAAGCCCTGAAATATGACAGGACCCACCAAGCTGTGTGTGTGTGTCTGAGCATGTGCAGACAGTTCATCTGCATTCAATGTCAGTTTTAATTAAGAGTGTATGATGTCAGACTCAAATTCCTCTGATCGTGTGTTCGTGTGAGATTTCAGTGTGATCATTTAGGCTCTAGTGAAGTTCACAGATTTAGCACTGACTGATTTCAAAACTGCCAACAGCCTGTCTATTGCCTATTTAATGGCCACTCGTGCCTATTGATACAAAGACTCTCTTTTTCCTATTCCTCTTACAGCCTTTTTGGTCGTCTGGTTGCATGTTATAGATTGAAGTAGTTCCAGATTCATGATCAGTCTCTTTGTCAGGCCAATGTCTGTAGATGTGTTTGTCAGTGTCACTTGATTCCACGCTCTCTGTCAATTGATCTAGCAGTCGTCTTTGCCTCCATCTGCCTGGCTTTGTCTCGTCTCAAATGTAGTATTTAATGAAGAACTCTGTCAGGGTGCACAAGTAAATCATATGGAAGCTCACACATTACTAGTTTCACCAAACCCTTTCCCAACCAACCTCAAATTATCTGTCAGTCTCTTTCAGAGAACACAACCTTGCTTTTAATGACCTCAGTATTATTTATTTAACCTTTATTTAACTAGGCAAGTCAGTTAAGAACAAATTCTTATATTATGTCAAACTCTTAAGGAGGTATGGTCAGTGTAGCAGTACACACAGTGGTGCCACTACTGAGGTCATAGGGAACACACACACACACACACACACACACAGATCTGCCCCCACCTTCTACTGCGAGCTCACAGGTGCCAGGAGGTAAGGTGTAATTAACAATGGTTGGTTTCAAAAGGTCAAACACTTTAAAGGGATTGGCATTACAGAATCCTAAAAATGCATAACACATAAGCCTACTGATAATCAAAATATACTTTTCTTGACATCTTGGTAGACTGGGGCCAATAGGCTAGTTTCACTACAACCAAAGTGAGTAACAAATTAAAAATGTCTTATAATAAAACAATATTTGCGAGATACTGAAGAGATCTGTCTGTAGTGACCAGTTGTTTTATGCACCAAACAAGGCGGAGGTGTACAGTGGCGCGCGCGATCAAGTGATTCAATGCAATGCTTGACTGACAGACACACACACACACTAAAGTTGAAACTGACAGGGCAAGGTGTATCCTACCTTGGTCTCGCTGCTGAGCAATTTGTAGTCCGTTTCTTCGGTGTTCCCGAAAATTGTATTCTTTATCATTCCAAACATCGTGCTCTGGCCAGGTCACCACTCTGCTGCGCGCGTTGTCCCTTTATGCTATGTTATCGCCTGTGTTATTGTAGCTTTTGCTTCCTTTGAAATAACTTGTTCTTATTTCATAATCTAGCCTACCTTCTTATTTTTGTCCTCCTTTTAAAATCACATAAGGAGATTCACTTAAAATATGCTGTACACTCCTTTCCTTGATCCTCGGACCTTATTGGACAAATCAAATCAGAACATATCGATTCACGTGTTTATCTGATGTTGTTACCTAGTAGTACAACTAGGTTGAAATAGTGAATCTTGCTCCTAGCTCACTAGACGAGTTGACGATTTACAGCATCTGAGCCACACGAATATAAACAACTGTCTCCGCCCTCCCATCCCCGCCTCCACGCTTGGTTTTTCACAATTTCCACTTAATAGCTAGCCTACTTTTAATTGACGTATTTAGATTGTATTTAGATCTCCACTGCGTAAGGTTATACTGGCATTAAACATACACTGAATACTTAATGCCGCGGTGTAGCAGCGGTGCAGCCTACTTACTATATGCAGTAATACAGAATCCTGATTGAAATGATAACATTTAATTCGCTTTCACATACCACTTCAAAACATACACATAACACAATGTTGCACAAGCGTGTCACTGCTCTCTCTCCAGCTGTGTGTCAAAGTAATTCAATGTCTTGGGATGAATGGAGGAGTGGGGTGTAGAGACACGTGTTATTTGGAGACTTTATAACACTATAATTTGACGCTGTTGGTGTGCCACTATGCATTACATTTCCACTGCATGCGTGTGGACGGTGGGTGCTGCCGCGCATGTGCAAGCATATTTCATGTCCCTATGTGTCACAGCGTTCTGCGTAGCTCTAGGGTCAATCTATTTAAACCCACACAGAAGACAATGGTAGTCACCGTATAACAAATGGAATGGGGAGTGTTACACATCTTCACAGATTTAACTAAGAAAGGGGGATGAATAGAAGAGAATGAATAGTCCAATAGGGTCACAGTTAATGACGAGGCTTTCTTTTTGAACGATAATCCAGGATGAAAATAAGGACAAAGAACGAACAAAAATATATAATAATTCCCAGAAGGTAATACATGTCACTCGTATAAAAAAATAAAACAAATCTGCCAAAAGACTGCAGAGAAACATGTAGTGGAGGAGTTGGTAGAAATGCCAGTTGCCATAGACACAATAATGAAGCACATTAATATGCAAGTACAAAGCAATACAACTCCTGCTGTTTTCCATTATGCTGGTAATAATCTTCTTATAAACGCCTACATAAGAGACAAAATGAACAATATTGTTATACTTCTCTTATGTTGCATGCCCTAGCATTATCTAAGACCTTTTCTTTATTTCACTGTTGGCTGGTCTTCACACTGTTTAAACCACTGGCCAAAAGGTAGTGAAGAACAAAACATTTAAAAGATCAAAGGTCACCCAATGAGTTCACATCCATCTGACATAACATACCCTCTTTGTAATGCTTCATCTTTTAATTAACCAGGAATTTTAATAGCCTGATATCTTTTCAAATATAAATATGACTGAATTACTTCACATCAGTTTTATCTGCCGAGTATGAATGCTTTACCTGAACATCATACATTGTTCCAAGTAAACCTTACTGAATTGAGATCAAAAGGGATATTACTTAATTTTATATGTTAGATTGAATTGGTTGTTTTATTAGTAGATTATTAGCAGCCACTAGCAGCATATGGATTGCAAGAAAAGTGAGATGTCATGGTGACCTGATAAAAGTGATTCATACTTTAATTGGCAAAAGTTGTCCCATTATTTACAAATATTTTAATTACAGCCATTGTCTCAAGACAGACACAAAGTGAGGAGTGGTAGGGAGAGCTGGGAATCTCATATTTCTAATAGCTTTGATCCTCCCTTGTATAATAACAAATCACAGTCCTTGTTCATAGCAGCCTTCATCTCTTCCTCTGTTTTATAAAAGAGCAAAATAGCATTAGGTCCAGCGTGATGATTCCTTCACTTCTCCCAGCCCTTCCCCCCAGGCTGGGTGGGCAGCCTGAGTCCCACAATTCCTGACATCTCCTCTGTGTCATGCTGCCCTTTCCCATGGTAGATGTCGTAGAGAGCCATGTGTTGCCGTGTGGAGATAAGCAGACAGAGGTAGCTGTGCGAAGCATAGAGGGCCTCCTCCTGAGCAAGACAATATCTCTCCCCAGTGATCTAAAAAAAAAAAAGTGGGCAGAATTAAGATAAAAAGCCTGTATAAAGCATGCATAACAATGACACTAACATAGAGGACTAACATTGCCATCTTGAAGGTGAATTTATGCCGCAATTACACTTGCAAATATATATTATACATTTACTAAAGAAATATATAGCGCCTAGTGAAAGTAAACACCCACTTGTCTTCAGATTTTGCTGCCTTCAAATAAAAAAAGGGATTGCAGAGCTACATAACCTACAGTACTGCACAATTTCAAAGTGAAAGAAAGCTGTAGAACATTTTCCAAATTAATAAACAAATACAAGATGTCTTGATTGTGTGTCTTCACACCCCAGTTAATACTTGGTGGAAGCATCTTTGGCAACCATTACAGCTGTGAATAACTTTATTATGATTCTACCAACTTTGCACAGCTCTTAAAACTTCTTTGTGATAGGTGTCCCTTCCATGGGACAGTTGAGCTAACGTAGGCTAATGCGATTAGCATGAGGTTGTAAGTAACAAGAACATTTCCCAGGACATAGACATATCTGATATTGGCAGAGAGCTTAAATTCTTGTTAATCTAACTGCACTGTCCAATTTACAGTAGCTATTACAGTGAAATAATACCATGCTATTGTTTGAGGATAGAGCACAATTTTGAACATCAAAAAGTTAAACAAACTAGGCACATTTGGGCAGTCTTGATACAACATTTTGAACAGAAATGCAATGGTTCATTGGCTCAGTCTAAACCTTGCACATACTCTGCCATCTAGTGGCAACAATCGAAATTGCCCCTGGGCTGGAATAGTACATTATGTCCTTTCTCTTGCATTTCAAAGATGGTACAAAAAAAATACAAAAGAACAGTTGTTTTTTTCTTTGTATTATCTTCTACCAGATCTATTGGTGTTATATTCCCCCGAAATTTCCACAAACATCAAAGTGTTTCCTTTAAAAATGGTACTAAGAATATGCATATCCTTGCTTCAGGGGCTGAGATACAGGCAGTTAGATTTGGGTATGTAATTTTAGGCGAAATCTGGAGAGAAAAAAAAGGGGCGGATCCTTGAGGTTAAGGCAAAATAATATATATCCATTGTTTTTAAAAATCAACATTTCTCAAGCTCAGTACATTTGGTTGTGAATCATTGGACAGCAATATTTAATATCGGCTTTAAAAAATGATTTAAAAAAAATAAACTGACTGGACCATTCAGGAACAATCAACAACTTTTGAAAGCCATTCTGGTGTGTCTTCTGCATTAAAATATTTGTCCCACTGAAAAATAAAACCATATCCGAGGGTTAGGTTTTCAGAAGACAGAGGTGGGTTTTTCTGTAGCTTTACCTGGGCTGTGCTCCTTTCATATTTATTTTGACCCTAACAAACTTCCCAGTCCCTTCACTTCATATTACTGCCCTGTATGACAAAGTGAAAAGGGGGGGGGGGGGGGGGGGGGGGGTTGGGGGGACACTCCTAATCACCCATTCTGTTTGCAACAAGGCTGTTAAGTAATACTGCAAGACAACATGGCAAATTATTTTTGGGGGTCTAAATTAAAAACGAGTGAAACTCTCTCTATTTTCAAGTATTGGTGGTGACAGAATCATGTTATGGTATGCTTGTCATCGGCAGGGACTAGGGAGTTTGTTAGGATCAAAATAATATTTTTAAAGAAGGAGCACAGCCCAGGTAAAAAAATTAGAGGAAAAGTTTGTCTTCTCAAAACCTAACCTTGGGATAGGAGTTTTAAACAAATTCTAATGTGGAAGACACACCAGAATGTCTTTCTAAGACTTGGAGTGTTCCTGAGTGGTCTTAAAACTGCTTGAAAAACAGAGACAAGGTTTGAATATTGCAGTCCATCAATGATTCCCAAACAAATTTAATGAGCTTGAGCCATTTTGACCAAAACAAATGAATATACACTCAGTGGTCAGTTTATTAGGTACATCTAGTACTGGGTCAGATCCCCCTGTAGCCATGAAGGGATGCACCTGGTCAGCAACAATGTTCAGATATGCTATGGCATTCAAACGTTGCTCAATTGGTATCAAGGGACCTAATGTGTGCCAGGAAAACATTCCCCACACCATTACACCACCGACACCAGACTGTACCATTGACACCAGGCAGGATGGGGCCCATGGCCTCATGATGCTTTTGCCAAATCCTTACTGCCATCAGCATGATGCAACAGCGCCGGGATTAGTCGGACCAGGCAATTTTTAAACCACTCCTCAAATTGTCCAGTGTTGGTGATCGCGTGCCCACTAGAGCCGCTTCTTCTTGTTTTAAGCCGATAGAGTGGAACCCAGTGTGCTCGTCTGCTGCAATAGCCCATCCGTGAAAATGAAGAGTAGGTTGTGTAGATCTGTTGTGCGTTCCTAAATGCTGTTCTGCACACCACTGTTGTACTGCGCCGTTATTTCCCTGTTTGTGGCCCGCATGTTAGCTTGCACAATTCTTACCATTCTCCTTCAACACGCTCTTTTTCGCCCACAGGACTGCCGCTGACTGGATGTTTTTTGTTTGTTGCTCCATTCTCGGTAAACCCTAGACACCGTTAATTTATTTATTTTATTTAGCTAGACAAGTCAGTTAAGAACAAATCTTTATTTACAACGACAGCTTACCAAAAGGCAAAAGCCTCCTGCGGGGACGGGGGCCTGGGATTTAAAAAATAAATACACTATAAATATAGGACAAAACACACATCACAACAAGAGAGACAACACTACATAGAGACCTAAGACAACAACATAACAGCAAAACATGACAACACAGCATGGTAGCAACACAAAAACAACATGGTAACAACACATGGTAGCAGCACAAAAACATGGTACAAACATTATTGGGCAACAGCACAAAGGCCAAGATGGTAGAGACAACAATATATCATAAACAGCAGCCACAACTGTCAGTAAGAGTGTCCATGATTGGGTCTTTGAATGAAGAGATTGAGATAAAACTGTCCAGTTTGAGTGTTTGTTGCAGCTCGTTCCAGTTGCTAGCTGCAGCGAACTGAAAAGAGGAGCGACCCAGGGATGTATATGCTTTGGGGACCTTTAACAGAATGTGACTGGCAGAATGGGTGTTGTATGTGGAGAATGAGGGCTGCAGTAGATATCTCAGATAGGGGGAGTGTGGCCTAAGAGGGTTTTATAAATAAGCATCAACCAGTGGGTCTTGCGACGGGTATACAGATATGACCAGTTTACAGAGGAGTATAAAGTGCAGTGATGTGTCATATAAAAGGAGCATTGGTGGCAAATCTGATGTTCCTTACCATTCGGCCATCTAGCAGGTCATGTGTGAAAAGCCCAGGAGGCCGGTCGTTTCTAAGATACTGGAACCGGTGCGCCTGGCACCGACGATTATACCATGCTCAAAGTCGCTTAAGTCACTCGTTTTGCCCATTCTAACGTTCAAGCAAACATTAAACTGAATGCCTCGATGCCCGTCTGCCTGCTTTATATAGCAACCCATGGCCACGTGACTCACCGTCTCTAGGAGCTAACCATTTTTGTGAACGGGGTGGTGTACCTAATAAAACTAGCAACTGAGTATATAACCCGAAGAGTTGGGAAAAGTTGGTAGAACCTTATTCCAAATGATTCACTGCTGCCCAAGGTGATTCCACCAATTATTAACTCAGGGAGTTAGTGTTACTGTAATTTAATTATACCAATATGTATTCATTAATTGAATTCCCTTAATCTATTTTTTGAGAATTTGTAAGATTCTTGTTTGCATAAAATAGACGGAGACCAGTCTTTTCAATAATAGGTAACATCATTTATTCTCAGAGTTACCAGAGTTACTACGAGCAACAGTTTATATACAATAACATGACATCATTTCATTGCTTCTAGAATGAATCCCCTCCTCCCGACCTAGAATCAAGTGAGGTTAAAAGTTCATTCTAACTCACTAACACACTCACAGGTCACACAACATAACTGAATTAACTTTTGACCCCTCAACATTATCGATCACCACTTAGCTGACAGTTCTAATTAACAGAAAACCTAGGAATGCACTCACTGCCTTATCTAAAACACCCCAGAGCTAAGTTTCGTCGGTTCAACCATAGGTTAACTACCTTATCTGTTTACTTAATCCACAACCCATTTCTTTCTTCCTAGTTGGAATGGTGTTCATTAACTTTAATGACTCCTTGTCTGTGTCACACAATCCCTTCTTATGAACTCATATTGTTAATCAGATGTAATAAAACAGAGTATAAGTTTACTTAGTTACAGTTCTATTTAAAATGAGGATATTGTTTATTCATAATATTTCTAACAGTTAGAGACTTGTCCAATTTTTTTTTTTTTTCTTGATTAGAAAAATGTACTAACATTCTTTCACTTTGAAAATGAGGAGTAGGTTATTAGATCAGTAGAAAAAAATAATGTAATCTCTTTTAGGATTGAATTTTAAGGTAGTAAAATGTGAAAAAAGTTAAAGGTGTAGACTTTCTAAAGGAAAGGGGATACCTAGTCAGTTGCACAACTGAACGCATTCAACTGAAATGTGTCTCCCGCATTTAACCCAACCCCTGAATCAGAGGGGTGCGGGGAGGCTGCCTTAATCAATGTCATTGGCGCCCGGGGAGCAAATGTTGTTGGACACTGTATATTTTTGAAGTATTCAAAACATACAACTATATGATAACAGAGTCTAGAATCAACAGGATCCTGAACAGCTTCTACCGCCAAGCCATAAGACTGCTAAACGAGACTGCTAAATAACTAATCAAATGGCTACCTGCATTGACCCTTTTTTGCACCAACCCACTTGCACTGACTATGCACACACGGGACTCTACCAACACAGTAACACTGACATCCCAACACACACACTGACTTTCATACTCACCACATTGCTGATGCTACTGTCTATTACCCACCCCTTTGCTTAGTCACTTTACCCCTACCTATATGTACAGCTACCTCAATTACCTCTTACTCCTGCACATCGACACACTCCCTGTATATAGCCATGTTATTTTTTATTTGTTGTTCACTGTGTATCTATTCTCCCTGTCACTATTTCACTTTCTCTCTGGATTGTTGGAAAAGGACCCGTTCACAAAGCATGAGACAAATACAATTGGGGGGGGGGGGATGGCTGACTTTATTACGTTGCATACTACATCACATCTATTAACTAAAGAGGATGTAGTCGGTGGGGTCTGGGTGAATATATAGCCGTGTCCCCATCTCATTGTTGGGCTATGGCCTACAATTTAGTCAAGTATTCTTGGCCAATGTTTGAATGAAGCCTACATTTGTTAAGTTTATGAGTTTGAATGATTACTAACACATTTGCCAAGAAGAAAGGAATGCTATGATTAGATTGATATAGCTATATCAATCTTTTTTTTACCAGGCCCACATTCGCAAAAAAAAATCCAGCAACATCAGACCATATTCATTGACACTCACAATATGTCAATGCCTGTCAAACAGATATTCAATTAGGGATGCATATATCAGTGAACAGTGATCAGTGATATGTTGGACAGATCGAGTGAAAAAAAGCAGTTTTCCCACATGACATCTCTCCTTCTCACCATCACGCATTAGTTTCGCTTCCCCACCCGCCATTTTTAAAAACACCCCAAGAGGCTCATTGCCGGCTTGAATTATGCAGAAACAGGCAGCGTTTAGGTCATGTCATTTATTTTGTTGGAAGGGGGAGAAATTGTGCTTTACAATTGTATTGACATTACAGTTGATCTGGAAGTATTACGTTTTTGGGGCACTAAAATAAGGGCAATTGTACGGACCAAGGCGATGTACGAGTTTACGTGAGTTTACTATAATTAACCCTGTTGAGCAAAGATAACGTTATAAGCTGCCAGCTAGCTTCCTCTAGCTAGTGAGGCTCGACCCGACCGGGATGTGTGTTGTGAAGCTAGCCACAATAAATCCCTATGGGACTCCCAATCACGGCCGGATGTGATACAGCCTGGATTCAAACCAGGGACTGTAGTAACGCCTCTTGCACTGAGATGCAGTGCCTCTGACCGCTGAGTCCATGTGTTAACTATTTAACTGTACTGGAATGCTTAAAAGGCTGCAAAAATTGTAATTATCAGTCATCAGTATCGTTTTCTTTTGGCAAGAAAAATATCGGATATCGACCAAAAATGTCATTTCGGTGCATCACTAAATTAAATGTGAAATATTTTAGCCTGCTGTTATTTTCAATTTTCAGGGACCCCCAAAGCTCTCTGAGGCATCTACTGTTGAGAATTACTGTACAATTCTGCACTGCTGCAGCAAATGAACATTGACAATGGTTATTTATTATTGTCATCATGCCGATAGTCCTGCAATATCTAGGCATAAAAATAGTGCATTGGAGGAAAAGTAGCACTAATGTTAAAGTTAGACACACAGGCTCGTGACAGTCACCTTGGCTTGGTTAGCCAGCTACTAGTAACGTTAGGGTCAATGATACTAACCTGGTGCTGCCATTGGACAACGTTATCGTATCGCTGTAATTTAGCAAATTAGTCCCATAACAAAGCCACCAATGCGGCCTATTCTTGAGGATAACCCGTTGCATGATGGCTAAGTAGTGGCTGGAGTCGTTAACACATTTTTAACCACGGCAATCTAGCTAAGTTAGCTACATTAGCTTACGTTACCATGGTGGATAGATGTCGTGGTTTCATTAAAGTTGTAGCTAGTTAATAACCTAATTTACTCATCAACATGACTTACCTGTTTTTTACGGAATTGATCTAAAACATAATTGTATGCCAAAGAATGTTTGTATTTCGGTCCTTTAATCGCTCGTATCCCCCTCAGCATCCCCCGGCAAAGGCAGAGAGGTGAAGACAACGACGCCATGTTGGACTGGCTTGTTTGGGTGCACACCAATTATACATAAATCATTCGCGCTCACCTACTATTAGGAGCACAAATAATAACATCACTTTCATATAGTAATAATTAAAACCTTCAAAATAAAAGCCCACATTTCAAACCATTGCAATGTCGACATCTCATTCAAAAGATATTACACTCAGTGGACAGTTTATTAGGTACATCCATCTAGTACCGGTTCGGACCCCCCTTTGCCTTCAGAACATCCAGAATTCTTTGTGGGCATGGATTCAAGGTGTCAAATCAAATGTTTTTGTCAAATGCGCTGAATACAACAGGTGTAGGTAGACCTTACAGTGTAATGCTTACTTACAAGCCCTTTACCAACAATACAGTTTCAAAAAAGTAAATAGGAAAATGTGTTAAATAAACGAAAGGAAAAATAGTAACACGATAAAATTGAAATAATGAGGCTATAAACGAGGGTTACAATGTGCAGGGGTACGTACGGGTTAGTCGAGGTAATTTAGGTCATATGTACATGTAGGTAGGGTTAAAGTTACTATGCATAGATAATAAACAGAGAGTAGCAGCAGCGTATGTGAAGGAATGTGAATGTGTGTGTGTGTGTGGCATCAATATACCTGAGTGTATGTGTTTTGTGTGTGTGTTTGAGTGTCAGTGTAGTATGTGTGAGTGAGTGATTAGAGTCCTGTGAGTGTACATTGAGCATGTGCTCAGTGCAGATGTTGACTGTAATCCATATCGATGCACTTATTAATGAAGCTGGTGACTAATGTGGTATACTTCTCAATGCCATCGGATGAATCCCGGAGCATATTCCAGTGCGCACCAATTATACATTTATTATTCACGCTCACCTACTATCAGGATCACAAATAATGACATCACTTTCGTATAGTAATAATTAAAACCTTCAAAATAAAAGCCCACATTTCAAACCATTGCAATGTCGATATCTCATTGAAAAGATATTACACTCAGTGGACAGTTTATTAGGTCTGTGCTAGTGAAACAGTCCTGTAGCTTAGCATCCGCTTCATCAGACCACTTCCGTTTTGAGCGCATTGCTTCCTTGAGTTTTTGCTTGTTAGCAAAGTTATGGTCAGATTTGCCACATGGAGGGCGAGGGAGAGCTTTGTAGAGTAAAGGTGATTTAGAGTTTATTTTTTCCTCAAGTTGCACGTGACATGCTGGTATAAATTTGTTCAAACGGATTCCAGTTTTCCTGCATTAAATCCCTGGCCCTCTGGATGAGCATTTTCTTGTTTGCTTATGGCCTCATACAGTTCGTTGAGTGCAGTCTTCGTGCCAGCGTCGGTTTGTGGTGGTAAATAGACAGTTACAAAGAATATAGATGAAAACTTTCTTGGTAAATTGTGTGGTCTACAGTTTATCATGAGATACTCTAACTCAGTCAAGCAGAATCTTGAGACTTTAATATTAGAGATTGTGCACCAGCTGTTGTTGACAGAGACACACACCACCACCACTGATCTTACCAGCGCAGTCTCGCCAGGCATCCGGTTCTACGACCTCTGTAACGACGTCTCCTCTTCATACGAATGATAGGGATTTGGGCCTGGTCCGGGAGAAGCAGTATATCCTTCGCCTCCGTCTCATTAAAGAAAAACTCCTCATCCAGTTCAATGTGAGTAATCGCTGTTTAGATGTCCAGAAGCTATTTTTGGTCATAAGAAACAATGGTGGAAACATTATGTAAAAAAAAAAGTTTAAAACCCCCACAAAACAGCACAATTGGTCAGGAGCCCTTAAAACTGCGGCCATCCCCTCCGGAGCCATTCTCTTTTCTCTGTGAAGGATCGGGCACCCTGGAATGGGCTCAAACGTTGCTCAATTGGTATCAAGGTACCTAACGTGTGCCAGGAAAACATTCCCCATACCATTACACCGCCACTAGCATAGCAGAGGGAAGTAGTTTGCGGGTCTATATCGGTTCGCTAATTCAGAACTAGTAAAGGCCCAGTGCACTACTTTAGTTTAAAAAACTAAATGTATTTGTATTTGAGTGTTTACCAGCAGTTTTAACTTGAGTATGACAATTATCTGTACAAACAGTTAATCTGGTAATACTAGTTGAATGTTTAAAAAACGTTTTCAATTTCTTAAAATACTTTGTAAATGCAACTTATGTCTGTGTTAACTGAAATGGTCTATTCATTCCTTTTACTAGACACTCTTATCCAGAGCAGCTTACAGTAGTGAGTGCATACATGTTCATTATTTTTCATACTGGTCCCCCGTGGGAATCAAACCCACAACCCTAGCATTGCAAGTGCCATGCTCTACCAACTGAGCCACATCATCACATCACATCATCACAAACCACTTGATGTTGCAATGTACTCAATTACTGTATTGTGCATTGTTTTTCTTCATGGTGATGGAAAGTCTACAGGTACAAACCTAGATGACCAGCCAATGTACAATCCAGTAATGTACATTTCCATTAAGTGGTTTGTAAGTATGGTAAATTAATACTGCACAAAGAGTGGTTATTTTCCTATGTTATTTTATGAAGAAAAATATTACATTTGATGTGGATGTTTCTGTCTTTGCCCATAACTTTTGATGTACATGTTTGAGGACAGGCTTTTGTTTTTTCTGGATTCCATTAAAATGACAATTGCAGAGAAATGGACAGGGCAACAACTATTACAATCCCAAATATTGAATCCTGCAAGATACTGTTCTTAATTATACAACTATCTTTTTTGCCAAAGCAGAGATGCTGAATTATAATGTTTTGCCTACGCTAAAGATGGGTCGGCTAATACTAGTAAAGGCCCAGTGCACTACTTTTGTGAAAACATATAAATTGCAGCACCCGACTTACTGTCCCTCCTCTCTACCTCCCTCCACTGACAATAATGTCCAGACAGTCTTCCAGCTGAAGGTGAAACTTAAGTCACACTGCATTATTTCTGCCTTATGCACCAATTCATGTTGTGGCTCTATGACCAGAGAAAGTTAAATATTCCTCAATATTATTAAGAACACAAGCCGCTAATAATAACGCAAGCTTATTAGGACACTTTGCTATACTCAGTTGTAGGCCTATAGGTGCACTTGATTTGCTCTCTGTTCATGCTGGGTAAAGCGGAGTTCTATCTTCAGACACATGAAATGGTTCAAAATGGGAACACTTTGCCTTCCGCTAGGGCTGCTGAATTCCACCTACTGCAAACAGCGCAAAATGAATAAAAAAAAATAGGAAAGCAAAGCTTTATCGTTGTTTTTTTTTACATAAATGTTTGGTGATCAACTAGGAATGCCTTGGAGATCGACCAGTTGATTGTGAGGTGGATGACCGCTGCCCTAGACACTGTTGTGCGTGAAAAGCTCAGGAGACTGGCAGTTTCTGAGATACTGGAACCAGTGCGCCTAATATCTACGATCATACCATACTCAAAGTTTCTTAGGTCATTTGTTTTGCCCATTCTAATGTTTAATTGAACAGTAGCTGAATGCCTCTATGCCCATCTGCCTGCTTTGTAAAGTAAGCCACGGCCACCTGACTCACTGTCTGTAGGAGCAAACCATTTTCGTGAACAGGATGGTGTACCTAATAAACTGTGTACATTGTAATCAATGGCCCCTTTTATGGTGCTTATTGGTTTATTCGGATCCCCATCATTGCCGTGAATTAGTTTTGGACTGTGGAGAGAGCCCTGGTGGCATGTATTGTGGGGTACATATGGGTGTCTGAGCTGCATGTTATTTGATTATGAAGACAATCTGGAATTTTCATCACAGTTGTGGAAGAAAATGTATTTTGTTATATTATATGGCCTGAAGAAGGTGCAGGCCATCCTGTTCCTCTTAGTTTCTGTAATATTGCTAAATCACACGGTTTCAAGTTGCCCTTTAAGTTTTTGTAGTCTGTTTTATAACTGTTTCATGGTTACAGTTATCCCGTGATGTGTGGGAGAGTGGACGTGTCCTTGATATGATTTGTATTTCTCTTTCTCTACTATCTGTGGTGATAAGCAGAACTACCGGACTCATTTGAAGGCTATGTGAAACACCCCACCATCCTCGCTCTGTATAAGATGTCTGTCTGTGAGAACAAATAGCGAATTTAATAGATTTTCCCACGCATGTTCAAATAAAGCTTTTGTATATTGAGATTGGTTTTTCCACCACACAGTAATATTTATCATAATACAGTGCCTTCAGAAAGTACTGATACCCCTTGATTTATTCCATTTTGTTGTGTTACAGCCTGAATTCAAAATGGATTAAATACATTTTTCTTCTCACCCATCAACACACAATACCCCATAATGATGAAGTGAAAACATGTTTTTAGAAATGTTAGCAAATTTATTTAAAATTAAATACAGAAATATATAAAGGTACTCATTCAAAAATCATGTTGAACACTTATTGCGCACAGGGTGAGTCCATGCAACTTATTATGTGACTTGTGAAGCACATTTTTACTCCTGAACATATTTAGGCCTGCAATAACAAAGGGGTTGAAATACTTATTGACTCTAGACATTTCAGCTTTTCATTATTATTAACTTGACAAAATGTAGAAAAACACAATTCCACTTTACATTATAGGATATTGTGTGTAGGTGTCAGGACTTCTAGAAGTAGTGGGTGGAGGAGTCAGGCGCAGAGAGCAGGGTAGTTTGATAAGTGGATATATATTTATTCCCAAAGCAACAGAGTGTCGGTCAACGCCACACACACGGGCGCTAAAAGACCCAGTCCAAAACAAACAGGATGAAACGGTTTGGGAAATAAAATTCACAAAATATGCGCACACCAAATACAGAAAAAACAAGCCCGTACAAAAGCCGGCGGGCCTACCGGGTTTAAATAGCCCAAAACCAAAAACCCAAACAAGAAACAGGTGCAACTAATCAGACAACACTAAATGAAACAGAAAAGGGGATCGGTGGCAGCTAGTAGGCCGGCGACAACGAGCGCCCGAGCGCCGCCCGAACAGGAAGAGGCACCATCTTCGGAGAGATTCGTGACAGTAGGCCAGTGACAACAAATCTCAATTGAATCCAATTTAAATGCAGGCTGTAACACGACAAAATGAGGAAGAAGTCAAGGGGCGTTAATACTTTCTGAAGGCACTGTAACTTGAAAAGAAGCAGTTAATCTCTCGTCAACCCTCAACCAGGAAAGACTGGTGTCATGACCTTGGCCTGGGGGTAGGTTTATGACAGTCATAAATACCTCTTCCCCCCTTTTTCCTCTCTCTATCCTACTGATGTTACATTTGCAAAACCCTTGGTTAACATAGAGATTCTGGGAACATCAGAAAGTGGGGGGAAATTAACTATATTCTGGTAATCCGACCAATTGAACATATGCGGTGGTACTTAATGAAGATGATGTCAGTTCAGTTGTCATCTGAGACATTCTCATCAATGATAAGATGACATAAACTCTACAGTGGAAAGTCTACACATCAGAGTTATCGGATTCACATGGAATTGTTGTTCAATTTAAATGTTTGAATCTGAAATTATTCATGATGGGATGAAATGTGATTTTAGCTTCTAAAATGTGAGATTTGGGTTTTCATCAGTGGCCCACCCCTGTGAAGGGACATGGGCTATAAAACTTTTGAAACACGCCCTCCTCTCCCTTCCTATATAAAGCCTTGACGACAATATAACCTCCTGTTCCGAGGATGTGAGGACGACGGTCCGATGTCAGAATGGTTCAGATAATAACTACAGAACGAAGCCAACATCAGCGTGAGCTTTGGTTGTGAATGATATGAACTTTGAACTCTTATTCACTACAGAAGTGATACCTCCTAGTCGTTGAGTTAGCAACAGCAGGTTAGGAAGGAACAGACAGAGTATCCCGTCTACCAACGACGTTACTACAATGACGTTACTACAATAACGTTACTACAACGTATCCAATTTACCAGCAGAGACATTCTTCAAAGGACTCGGTTGGGCAACACGGCCTTCCATCTACCACCAACCTACCGAAGCACAGCTCAGAGTAAATATTTATTGCATTTTCCTTTTCCAAATGGGCGTTAATTTAGAACGCATAAGATACTGTATTTACGATAGCACAGCTTCGCCTTTGTTCCAGTCTCCCGCTCTTTCACTCAACCCAGCCCCTTTTCCTTTGTGTAACAAGCTGTCATATCTGTTCCGCCCGCTAGTGACGTTTTCCTTTATGACGGAAATTTGTAATGAAGTTATGATTTAATTATGTGTATGGGTGATTCTGTGTGATTAGTTAGGTATTTAGTAAATAAATAATTAAACCCAATTTTGTATTGCTGATTCAAATTGTTAGCCAGGGCTCTTGCAGATAACCAAGAATTCACAACTTTCAGATGAGACTGAAGTAAGATGAAAATTAATGTTGACTGCTATGGATGTAAAATATTGCTAGTTCTTTAAGAGTTTATTCGGAAGATAACAGCTCTATAAATATTATTTTGTGGTGCCCGACTCTCTAGTTAATTACATTTACATGATTAGCTCAATCAGGTGATATTAATTACGGAGAAATTATTTTATAGAATAGCATGTCTTATCAATTAATCAAGCATAGCCAAAGACACGACAATTGTAATACTTCTGACAGCCAACTGTCTAGCTCCGCCCATAACTTTTGTACTTCATAGCATTCCTATAACATGGATTACTGAGTCATTGTTAGTTTTACACTTAAGACATGACTCTGCCATTGTGCTGTAGAATTTCAGAATTTAGTCTTTTGTATAATAAATTCTATACATTAGTTTATACTGGATAAAGCGTACATTTTCGTTAACTTTTATTTTATTAGTTCTGCTCCAACATTCCCTCCATCTTGTGTCAACATCAGTTATTTTTCAGTCTTGGTTCCAATAGTTTAGATTTTGTTCTAATAGATTGTCAGATGGATATGCTTTCTGCAAGGTATTGAAATAAGATTCCCTCAAAGTTGCTCTGATGTCCAAAATATTTCAAATATAAATTTCATGATATGTAAGTTTTAAGATTATAATTTTTGGAATATATCTACTTTGGTCAGTCTAAAATTGCTTTTTAAATTCTTTCATGGAAATAAATGTATCCCCTGTTACCAAGTCATTTACAGATTCTATGCCTTTAGTTTTCCATGTGGATCAATTTATTGGTGAATTCTGAAAATCTATCCAAGGATTTTTCTATAGGGTTCTTTTTTTTAGGGATTGATATTGGTTCTTGTAGAATATGTTTCATTTTCTTCCTTATTATTTTGTTCTAAACTATGAGGACGTTAATGTTCGTAGCTTTATCCTTTGAAAATAGACATGTAAAAATATTCTGGGGATGAGCATGGGCATCTTCAATATGTACCAATTGTTCCTCTGTAGTGGATTAAGTCACTGAAAGCCTTGGTAAAAGCCTTGGATAGCCAAGTATACTTTTTTAAAGAATATCTTTGGTGGGGTAATTGGTTTTAGCAAAAATAAATACAAAAACTTTGGGAGCCATACCATTCTGAAGAGGTTTATTATACCTGTAAGTTCTATGGGAATAGAACTGCTTTCAAATTGTTAAGTAATGGAATAAAGTTCTCGCTATATATGTCACGGTCATTGTATGGATGAGACCAAGGTGCAGCGGTGTAAGCGTACGTTCTTCTTTAATTAAAGAAAGAACACTGAACAGCTATCAAAACAACAAAAACGACCCATGACGCTAATATGGCTAGTGCAGACAGGCAACCTAACATAGAATAGAACCCATAAATACCCTAGTCAAAATGGCTACCTAAATATGGTCCCCAATCAGAGACAACGATAAACAGCTGCCTCTGATTGGGGACCAATTCAGGCCACCATAGACATACAAATACCTAGACTTACAAAACCCCTAGATATATAAAAAACCCTAGACAATATAAAAACGAACATACCCACCCTAGTCACACCCTGACCTAACCAAAATAATAAAGAACACAAAGATAACTAAGGTCAGGACGTGACAATATAATTAGTTGTGTGTTGTCACTTATTAAGCATCCACTTTAATTTTATATCCCGGGATGTTAAAGTATTTTGAAAATGCTTTTAGCAAAGGAGGCATTGAGTTTCCGATATTAGTCAGGTATATCAGGAGATAAGTTTAGTTTCTAAGTTTAGTTTAGTTTATGTTTACCAATACCTGTTATGTTTCTAATTCTTTCTGCAGGTGGTGCAATTGCCAGTGCAAACAGGAGGGGGGAAGGGGGGGGGGGGTGGCATCCCTGTATTGTGCCCCTTTCTAAAGCATTTTCATTAGTTAATGTATTATTTTTGCTTTAGGACATTTATATTATAATAGTTTTATTACATTTATTATTTCAGCTGGAAAGTTTAACATCTTCCAATGTTTTGAACAGAAAAGGCCTTTCAAGATGTTTGAAAGCCTTTTCGGCATCAACAGCCATTATTGATAAATCTATATCTATATTGTATTAAACTGAAACATGTTCTTGTATTTGTTTGTTAGTGTCTATTTTTACTAAACCCTTTTTTATATGTATCAAGTCTGGTAAGACTTTAGCCATTCTATTGCATATAAGCTTTGCTATTATTTTATTGTCACATTTCATCATACTTATGGGTCTATAATCAGTAGGGGACTCTCCACATTTTCCTGGTTTTATAACTGAAATAACAGTTTGATACATGGAACTAGGAAGTACTGAATTGAGTGACATGTGTGTTGTTATTTTTGTAAATAGGGTTGCTACTTTGTTCCAAAATGTTGAACAGAATTCTATGGGAAAGCCTTCCATTCCTGGTGATTTTCTCCGCACGAATGATTGAACAATATCTAATATTTATTTTTAGGTGATCTCTGTTTTTAGTGTTGAGTCTAAGAAGGCTATAGGATCCATCCAAGTGCTGTTTAATTCTGATTTACACTGAACAAAAATGTAACATGTAAAGTGTTGTAAAGTGTTGGTCCCATGTTGTATGAACTGAAATAAAAGATCCCAGAAATTTTCCATACGCACAAAAAGCTTATTTCTCTCAAATGGTGTGCACAAATTTGATTACATCCCTATTACTGAGCATTTCTCCTTTGCCAAAATAATCCTGTGGTATATCAAGAAGCTGGTTAAACAGGATGATCTTTACACAGGTGCTCCTTGTGCTGGGGACAATAAAAGGCCACTCTAAAATGTGCAGTTTTGTCACACAACACAATGCCACAGATGTCTCAAGGTGAGGGAGTGTGCAATTGGCATACTGACTGTGGGAATGTCGACCAGAGCTGTTGCCAGAAAATGTAATGCACGTCCAATGGGCCTCACAACCGCAAACCACGTGTATGGTGTTGTGTGGGTGAACGGTTTTCTGATGTCAATGCTGTAAACAGAGTGCCCCATGGGGACAGTGAGGCTATGGTATGGGCAGGCATAAGCTATGGACAATGAACACAACTGCATTTTATCGACGGAAATTTGAATGCACAGAGATACTGTGACGAGATCCTGAGGCCCATTTTCGTTCCATTCATCCACAACCATCAACTCATGTTTCAGCATAATAATGCACATCCCCATGTCACAAGGATCTGTACACAATTCCTGGTGAGTATAGCCTGCTTACTCAGACATGTCACCCATTGAGCATGTTTGGGATGCTCTGGATCGACGTGTATGAAAGCTTGTTCCAGTTCCTGGCAATATCCAGCAACTTCGCACAGCTATTGAAGAGGAGTGGGACAACATTCCACAGGCCACAGCCAACAGCGTGATCCACTCTATGCGAAGGAGATGTCGCCCTGCATGAGGCAAATGGAAGTCACACCAGATACTGACTGGTTTTCTGATCCATGCCCCTACTTTTTTTTAAAGGTATCTGACCAACAGACGCATATCTGTATTCCCAGTCATGTGAAATCCATAGATTAGAGCCTAATGAATGTATTCAATTGACTGATTTCCATATATGAACTGTAACTCAATCAAATCTTAGAAATTGTTGCATGTTGCATAATTTTCTTTCAGTATATATTGTGGCGTACAGCAGGTCAGCCACCAGGGGGAGACTCGTCGAGGCCTGGTGACAGACGGAGTATACATCACGAGGCGATGGCTCCATTTCTGGACGTGCCAGGTCTCGACAGGCTCTCCGGCCAGGACTAATTGGGGCTGATTGGGACCTGGTGAGTAATCAAGGGATGATTTCTCACCAGCTGTGCAAGGCCCATAAAGCTGCCAGAGGGGCAGATGTGGCTTTTGCCGAGTATAAGATTATCATTCACCTAATGTACGCCTTAAAGGCATCCCAGATTATGTCAGGGTCGGCTTTTCTCTCTCCTCTGTCGACATTTGTAATGGTAAAGTTCACATTTTTTTTGTTTACGTATTTAATATATTTTGGGTCCAGAAGATGTATTCTGTTCATTCTCCAAATTCTGTCGCTAAGTGTATTCTATTGGTGTAATTAACCATGATACAGGAGAACGATCAAACTGATTGGGTGGCTGTTAGAGCAAGCAAAGCGTGCTTTAGTATTTTTAGGCAGTGGAATTACTTTAGGCTTTAGGAAATAGGGGTACAGTCTGCTACCATTCTCAATAGTTTCCCATCAAGGTTGTCTATACCTGGTGGCTTATCATTATTGATGGACAATAGTTTTCCACCTCTCCCACACTAACCAAATTCCAAACAGCAATCCTTTCATTAGATCATGTGATGACCCTCCCACTCTGTCTGCCGAATTATTTCACTTTGCTCTTGTTTTCCTTATTAGGATGTCGGTGGGCGGAGCTGGGAGGGTCGTCAGGATAAATAGACCTTTTCCCCATTCATTGAGAAGACTCTCTCTCTATGCAAATACACTGTTGGATTTTGGTTGTGGCATTTTTGTGGCTGTTTTGTTTGTTTGTTTGCTTTGGCAGCCTTCAACACCCCTCATCATCACATCTATGCCCGCAACCACTCACTTACACTACCGACTACATACACCATTGTTTATAGGTTACTTCAGTTATTAAATATATTTTTGTTATTCCTTATCTCCACGTTGTCTCCCTCTTTGTTACGGGCTACGAACTGGTTCGTGACAATCCTATATACAAAAATATGATGGTTCACTGTTCAATGTTGTCATTTCACTCCTGAGTTTATCCACTTTACTAGTGAAATATTCATTGAAATGATTGGCAATATCGAAAGATTTTGTTATAAATGACCCATCAACTTCAATGAACAATGGAGATTAATTGGATTTTCTGCCCATGAGATCATTTAAGGTACTCAAGTTTGTCATTTATCCAGGCTGTATTAAACGGCTGTGATTGGGAGTCCCATAGGGCGGTGCACAATTGGCCTAGCGTCATCTGGGTTTGGCCGGTGTAGGCTGTCATTGTAAATAAGAATTTGTTCTTAACTGACTTGCCTAGTTAAATAAGTAAAATCTTGGTTTGGTAATATAATTTCTTATTTTTGTTAATTTTAGTCACTACATTTATCAATTTACAGTATGTCAACCAATCAGCTGAAAAGCCTGACTTGTTTGCTACCTCTTCCTTTGAACCATACAATCTTTTAATTCATCAAGGCAGGTGGCTCTAACAGTTGCCACAGTTAGTTTCTTAACAGGTGTGTGTTTGTCAACAATTGGCGTCAATAATTGTAAAAATACTTCCAGTGCTTCATCTGGATTCCTCATACACTTCAGACCAATATTTGTTGATGTTTTGAGTCCTGAGAAAATATTTTTTATGATTTCTTAAAAATTACTTTAGGCCCAACTTTTAGCACTTTGGCTTTCCTTGTTATTGCCACAATATTATGGTCGATACAGCCAATGGGAACTGATATTGCTTTGGAGAAAAGCTCTGCAGCATTAGTGAAGATATGATCAATAAAAGTGAATGTCACAGATCCAACACTATTGGTTCACACTAGTTTGTTGAGTGATAACCTGGGTCATATTACAGGCGTTAGTCACAGTTAGAAGCTTCCTCTTGAGAGGACAGCTAGTTGCTAACCAGTCAATGAACAGGTCACTCAGAAAATAGACCTGTTAACATCACACACCTTATCAAGCACAGCACAAATATTATCCAAATACTGACTGTAAGCACTTGGTGGCCTATAGCAGCACCCCAAAATAGGAGACTTTAGATGAGGTAGGTGAACTTGCAACCATAACTTAGCTGTTGTGGTTGCAAGGAATTATCTAAGTGAGTTTCAGAGATTGCCAGTGTTATCCAACACCTCCCCCATAGGCATTCCTGTATTTTCTGTAGATGTTATATCCTTGCATTGCTACTGCTGTATCATCAAATAAATTATCTAAGTGAGTTTCAGAGATGGCCAGTGTTATCCAATGTAAGCAAGTTATTGATCTCATGAACCTTATTATTTCTTAGGCTACATACACTACATTACCAAAAGTATGTGCACACCTGCTCATCGAACATCTAATTCCAAAATGATGGGCATTAATATGGAGTTGGTCCCCCCCTTTGCTGCTATAACAGCCTCCACTCTTCTGGGAAGGCTTTCCACTAGATGTTGGAACATTGCTGTGGGGACTTGCTTCCATTCAGCCACAAGAGCATTTGTGAGGTCGGCACTGATGTTGGGCGATTAAGCCTGACTCACGGTCGGCATTCCAATTCATCCCAAAGGTGTTCAATGGGGTTGAGGTCAGGGCTCTGTGCAGGCCAGTCAAGTTCTTCCACACCGATCTCGACAGACCATTTCTGTATGGACCTCGCCTTGTGCACGGGGGCATTGCCATGATGAAACAGGAAAGGGTCTTCCCCAAACTGTTGCCACAAAGTTAGAAGCACAGAATCATCTAGAATGTCATTGTATGCTCTAGCGTTAAGATTTACATTCACTGGAACTAATGAGCCTAGCCCGAAACATGAAAAACAGCTCCAGACCATTATTCCTCCTTCACCAAACTTTACAGTTGGCACTATGCATTGGGTAAGGTAGCGTTCTCCTGGCACCAAATTAACAGTTATTGTGCTGATGTTGCTTCCAGAGGCAGTTTGGAACTCGGTAGTGAGTGTTGCAACCAAAGACATGTTTTTTTATTATTATTTTTTTTTTACACACTTCAGCACTCGGCGGTCCAGTTCTGTGAGCTTGTGTGGCCTACCACTTTGCAGCTGAGCCGTTGTTGCTCCTAGATGTTTCTAGGAGAGTCAAACAGACAGCACCTGAGCATAAAGCACCTAATCAGAAACAATAACGAGAGACAGATCCTCCTGGGATTTGCATCTTTACAAACCTAAATAATAGTAAATAAAAGTAAACTGTGTTTGTGTGCGTGCATGTGTTTATATGTGTATTAATGTCCTTTGTGATATTATCCACAACAGAAAAAAGGGGACATTCAATTGTCTGGTTCCTGGCTGCAGGTTGAAGGAGCTAGACCGGTTGGACAAGCACTTGGCTGCCATGCATCCTGCTGTTGTAAGTCATACACCTTTTCGCAGATCTTTCAACTTAACTTAATTAACTTACATTTACAGGATGCTAAAGTCACCAATCTCCTAGCAAAGAGAGAGGCAGCCATAGACGACCTCAGTGAACTGAGGTACTCCAATCAGCCATACGAATGACCTCTGACCTGGACCTCCTCATTCACCCCGCTGCTATGCTGTCAGACGCAGACTTCATGCCGGACACAGCTTCTGACAGCAGCCCTGAGGGGGAGTGGAGATGCCATCGCCACTTTCCCCAGACAACCAGATCCCGCTGCGCCGACCCAGGCATCACAGGAAGACCAAGAGGAAGTGTCATCTTCTCATGATGATGTCAACAATGAAACAAACAGAACGTCCCCAACCGGCAGCCCTCAACCAATGGTCATACAGCCCTCCTCCACCCTCCCCTCCAAAAGGTGCCAGAGACTTACCAGGAAGGTTGAAAAGGCACCAGACCCTCTTGAAAGTCTCCAACGCCAAGCTCAAAGATGCTAATAGGCAGCGCCTCTCTCAGCTCCAGGGGGGAATGTGCGACGAAGTAGTGGTGATGGTTAGGGTTTAGGGCAGGGGTAATTGGGGCTATGGCAGTCAATTGCAAAACATTCTGATTGTATTCTCAACTCACCACAAAATACTTTTAATGTGGGGCTATGACAGTCAATTGCAAATGAGTCTGATATAATTCCTATTTTTACCACCCCTAATGAGATGGGTGTGCTTGATGTATGTCGCGTCCGAGCTTCTCAAAATCAGGGGGCGTGGTCGACAGTGCTGTCCTCATCTCTCCCGTCACATCCAAACTAGATCGATATTTGTTTATAATGCAGACGAGAGCACTGAATCAGTGTACCATGAGTTTCAATGCTCTGAGGAAGACGGCACAGTATTCCCTTTGAGTCAGGAACCAGAACTCCTCCATAGTGACCTGTGAATGGGTTCTCTGCAGCATTTGGTGACATGACAGCTCAATCAGCTGTTCGATTTCACTTACCAGCATGTCAACAGAGCCAGGACCACAGTCAAATGGATTTTGCTGATGCGGTCACTCATCTGCAGATTTTTTTGTATTTCCCCTGCATGCTTGCGTTTAATTTGTTCAGTTTCCCAAATATGTCTGTTACATAGCTAAGGAGACATTTTATTTTTATTACACAGAAAGTCAACAAAGGCTGTTTTTTTTTACATCCATTGCGAATGAAACAGTTGCTCCAAAGTTGCTGGCTATCAACCTCCTCCTTATGGTGTGCCAGTTGGGGTTAGCACACTGTCCAACTGTTGCCTGCCGTGTAGCCTCCTGCTGATACATCGACAGCACCATGCCAGCCAAGGTGCCGGCATGCCCCAAGTGCCCTTGTTTTTTAACAATGTCCGGTACAGACAGGAAGGGTAGTGGTTGTTCTGGCTCAGGTTCAAGGAGCCATGACATTCCACTGAACCTGCCTCGGAGACGGTTCCTTAGACACTGAAGACCCTTCTCTGTGTGCTATCGGGACAGAGATTTGTAGTCTTCAGCCGGGCACAGGTCCTCCACTGACTCCACCTGGTTGGGCATGGCTGGCTTCCTCCACTCGCATTCTACATCCGTACAGCCGATATTGTGAACAGCAAAAATGGCCAATGCGGCCACATGGCTACACTTATGAGCCTCACGGGGGCATTTACACGTGGTAGAGAGAATCCCCTGGTCACCTATAGAGACCTGCCAAGAGGAACGATGTTAAGTGCCACATGCCTTTTAATGCATGTCTTTGAACACTTTGAAATGCATTTGTTTTAAGAAATGTGCTATTGATGACATTACAGCTGTAGAATATTTAATTAACACATTTTCACAAGGACAAGTGCAGTTTCCCCCATGGACTTTTAAATGATGTCAAGTGATAGAATCCCAAGTTACATCAATTTGTAGATGCATCAAAATGTTGTCTTTATTTCCCCTTTTAGACATGCGGAACATCAGGCTCACCCCAGAAAAAGCATTGCATGATCAATGCCACCCGCGGCAAAGAGATCTGCTGGAAGTGATGTACTCGCTCTCACTCTGGGGTGAAACATAATTTAAACCCCACAGATATAAATTCCCACTGTGTATAAGGATAAAATGCAATTTAAATTACATTGTACGAATGAATAAAACTGAGGAGATGCACTCAGACCAGCTATTGTGATTGAACTTACGTTAACTAAATTACTTTAGTTGGCTGCTTTGAGCAACACTTGAACGTAATATAACCTATTCTAAGAGCCTATTGTTTGTGTATGATCTTTATTAAATCGTTCACTTGTTTTTCAACAATGTCAGGTACAGGCAGGGATGACTGGAGCCTTCAGCAAGTAAGACACAGGGGTAAGAAATAATTTGAACATCACAGATATAAATTCCCAATGTGCCCATGATAAACTGCCCATGATAAAGTTAAGTACATTACTTTAGTTGGCTGCTATGAGCAACACTTGTATGTAATATAACGTATTCTGGGAGCCGAGTCAGTATGATCTACGTGGAATATTTTGGGATCATCGGCTTCTCTGAAAACAGGTACTGACAGGAGGATCAATATTAGTCTGCCAGAGGTCGTCACGCTGAATGGAGATGGTGATGGAGGCTTTGGTATTCCACACAACGAAGAAGCAGGTGTCCCTTCCAGTGATGTGGAGTTGACCTTGGACCTGGTGCCAGTAAGGATGGTCTTCACAGAGGCTGTAAGACCCTCCCTCCTTGAAATAGAAATCCTTTGACTTCTGCCTCTTCAATGGTAAGGTCCCTTGTACCTGTTAGATTCTAGCTTGAAATATACTTATTCATGTTACCATACTAGAACTTATACATTCCTTATACATGTACAGTAATCAATATGTTGGTGTCAATAGAGGGCGGATAAAAACTAGGTGTATGGAAAGGCCTGAGGAAGGGGACTGCAGAAAGTTTACATTCTGTAAAACAATTGTATTGTTAAATCCCATTGATCCTATGGAGGGAGGCAAAGGGCAACAGTCTGATTTTAGTCACTGATCAGGTAGGACAGCCGTGCATTAGGGAGGAGTGAGGAATTCGGCCGGAGGTCAGATCAGGTCAGGTATGATGAATTAAGGAGCAGTCCTATCCCACACACATTTTCACTCCCACAAAAGGTTATAGTATGAGGCAGGCCATGACTACACCAGTGAAAAGTCCCTTTAATAATGTCAATAGATTTTTAGATTCATTCTTATCAATGACATTCTAGAATTGAGTTATTACTCATTGAGGTAATCAGTGCTCTGCCATGGCCAGCGAAGAGCCCAGATCTCAATCTCATTGAGTACGTTTGGGACCTGTTGCATCGGAGGGTGAGGGCTAGGGCCATTCCCCCCAGAAATGTCCGGGAACTTGCAAGTGTCTTGGTGGAAGAGTGACGTAACATCTCACAGCAAGAACTGGCAAATCTGGTGCAGTCCACGAGGAGGAGATGCACTGCAGTACTTAATGCAGCTGGTGGCCATACCAGATACTGACTGTTACTGTTACTTTTGATTTTGACCCCCCCTTTGTTCAGGGATACATTATTCAATTTCTGTTAGTCACATGTCTATGGAACTTGTTCAGTTAATGTCTCAGTTGTTGAATCTTATGTTCATACAAACATTTACACATGTTAAGTTTGCTGAAAATAAACACAGTTGCCAGTGAGAGGACATTTCTTTTTTTGCTGAGTTTACATACCTTATATGAAGTAGTTCTAAAATTCCAGATGGCAAAATGAATGGGAACAGGTCGTCATCATATCAAAGGCAGGCGTTCAAGATAAAGTTGTTTTTGACTAAAATGAAAACGTGTCAGTGTCACTTTCACAAGAATGGAGTAATAACATGTTCAGCATTGCCTCAAATCTAGGTTGTGCCTTTAGATTCAGAAAATTAACAACTAAAGATTATTTTTTCACTTCTCTCATTGACTTCAAACCCTTGCCTGGTCTGTTTCGCAAGCGTTCCCAAAAGTCTCACTATGTTTCGCCTCCGGGTTCAGAAACTCTGTGTGAAGACTGTTCTCAAGGCAGGCCTGGTTGTAGCTACATACAGTATGTTCGAGTCGTGTCGGGGACAATTTTAGCTAAGGGAGAGATCAAAATGTACACAATACTTACCCAGAGGAAAATGAAGGAGGGTCATGCTTTTTCAATATCAGTCAGTGGGAGGGTTTAGTATTTTTTACATTTAGTCCAGCGGACGGTCATCTAATTTGTAATAATTTAAATGTCATATTGCTCAGGGTTCTAGATTTAGTTTCTTATTATAGTATCTCATGGGCTTCCGAGTGGTGCAGCGATCTAAGGCAGTGCAAGAGGCATCTCAGTGCAAGAGGCATCACTATAGTCCCTGGTTCGAATCCAGGCTCTATCACATCTGGCCGTGGTTGGGAGTCCCATAGGGCGGCACACAATTGGCCCAGCGTTGTTCGGGTTTAGCCGTGGTAGGCCGCCATTGTAAATAAGAATTTGTTCTTAACTGACTCGCCTAGTTAAATAAAGAGTTAAATATAAAATGTGCCTGATGATGCCCCTAATCTCTGCTGGGCAGCAACATCTCGTGTGGTCTCAAAAAAACTATCCATAGCTTATAGGCTACAGGCCTAGGCTATACAAAGATTGTGCTCGGAGAAGCCCGTTATATTGCTAACAAAATGTACTTCTTTAAGTTTTTGCCCTGCTGGGATGGTGGATGTAAAACTAGGCTACACTGCATTACACACTACAATGGATAGGGATTCCCAATCAAGAGCCCCCGGCCTGCCCTGCTCTTGCTGATGTAAACCCTTTTGTACTGCCTAGCCAATCAATGACTGTGCTGTGTATGGTGGCACTTCAGGTGGGCAGGGAATTTGTTTAAAAAAATTAAATATCTGTGCACGTGGACTAGGCCTACTGATGTCTTGTTCAGTTTGAGAAGGAGAGCATAAAGACGAGGAGGAGGACCAGAGTTGAGTGCGCCATCATGCATAAATTAATTTTGTCCCCCTACACCAAACGCGATCACGACACGCAGGTTAAAATATAAAAACTCTGAACCAATTACATTAATTTGGGAACAGGTCAAAAAGCATTAAATATTTATGGCAATTTAGCTAGTTAGCTTGCACTTGCTAGCTAATCTGTCCTATTTAGCTAGCTTGCTGTTACTAGCTAACTTGTCCTGGGATATAAACATTGAGTTGTTATTTTACCTGAAATGCACAAGGTCCTCTACTCCGACAATGAATCCACACATAAAACAGTCAAAAATCATTTCTAGTCATCTTTCCTCCTTCCAGGCTTTTCCATCTTCGAACTTATATGGTGATTGGCATCTAAACTTTCATAGTATTACTACACCGATCGGCAACGCAGTTCGTCTTTCAATCACCCACGTGGGTACCTGCTTCTATAAACCAATGAGGAGATGGGAGAGGCAGGACTTGCAGTGCGATCTGCGTCAAAAATAGAAAGGAGTTCTATTTTAGCCCTTGGCAACGCAGACACTTGTGAGCAGTGTGGGTGCAATAATTGAAAAACAGATTTCTACATTTATTTTGGTCAGCCTATTCCTAAGGGTTGAATATTTTCCCAGTATTTTACAAATGTTCCATCCCGAGAATATATAGTGCATTCGGAAAGTATTAAGACCCCTTGACTTTTTCCACATTTTGTTACTGTAAGGAAGTCTGTGTGTAGCTGGTGTATAGGAGTCAGACACAGGACAGCAGATATGAGTAAATAAACGTATTTTACTCAACATATATAAATGCAATACAAAAACAGAGCCCACATTAACAGACCTTCCTACATACAAACAATCACTCACAAAAACCATGGGGGAAAAGAGGGTTAAATAATGAACAAGTAATTGGGGGATTGAAACCAGGTGTGTAAAATAAAGACAAAACCAATGGAAAATGAACTGCCAAGGTGCCAGAACCGGCTGATACCCCAACACGCACTGGAAGGGTGAGAGGTTAGCGGAGGAGTGGCGGAGTGAGTTTTTTTTACTCTCTCCACCTGCCTGTTACTCTCGGGCTGAAAACCTGAGGTGAGGCTGACCGAGACCCCCAGACGTTTCATGGCCTCTGTGCGTAACGCCCGCTCGATGTCCGCATCCAGCTCCCACACCATCTTTGCCACCAGGCAAGAGGCAGGAAGTATGGGAGTGTGATCCATTGACCGCTCCTCTGTCATACATCTGGGACAGTGCGTCTGCCTTAGCGTTCTGGGAACCTGGTCTGTAGGACAGAGTGAAAACAAAACGGGTAAAGAACATGGCCCACCTTGCCTGGCGAGGGTTCAGTCTATTCGCCACCCGGATGTACTCCAGATTGCGGTGGTCAGTCCAGATGAGAAAGGGGTGTTTAGCCCCCTCAAGCCAATGTCTCCACGCCTTCAGAGCCTTGACAACAGCCAACAGCTCCCGGTCCCCCACATCATAGTTTCGCTCCGCCGGGCTGAGCTTCTTCAAAAAGAAAGCACAGTGGCGGAGCTTGGTGGCGTGCCCGAGCACTGAGAGAGCACGGCTCCTATCCCAGCCTCGGACGCGTCCACCTCCACTATGAACGCCAAAGAGGGATCCGGATGAGCCAGCACGGGAGCAGAGGTAAACAAAGCCTTCAGGTGACCAAAAGCCCTGTCCACCTCAGCTGCACCGGTGCCCCCTTCGGCAGTGAGGTAATGGGAGCGGCTACCTGACCAAAACCCCGGGTAAACCTACGGTAGTAGTTGGCGAACCCTAGAAATCGCTGCACTTCCTTTACCGTGGTGGGAGTCGGCCAATTACGTACTGCTGAAATGCAGTCACTCTCCATTTCCACCCCTGACGTGGAAATGCGGTACCCTAGGAAGGAGACGGACTGTTGGAAGAACAAGCATTTCTCAGCCTTGACGTACAGGTCATGCTCCAACAGTCGACCAAGCACCCTGCGCAACAGGGACACATGCTTGGCGCGTGTAGCTGAGTATATCAGAATGTCGTGGATATACACCACTACACCCTGCACGTGCAGGTCCCGGAAAATCTCGTCAACAAGGCCTGGAAGACTGATGGAGCATTCATCAACCCGTACGGCATGACGAGGTACTCATAGTGCCCTGAGGTGGTACTAAATGCAGTCTTCCACTCGTCCCCCTCCCGGATACGCACCAGGTTGTAAGCGCTCCTGAGATACAATTTTGTGAAGAAGCGCATTGACTCGATCGCACTGGCGATAAGAGGCAGGGGGTAGCTGTACCGCACAGTGATCTGATTGATACCTTGATAGTCAATACACGGTCACAGATCCCCATCCTTCTTCTTCACAAAAAAGAAACGAGGCAGGTGAAGTGGAGGGCTGAATGTATCCCTGTCCCAGGGAGTCGGAGACATATGTTTCCATAGTCACCGTCTCCTCCTGTGACAGAGGATACACATGACTCCTGGGAAGTGCTGAGTCTACCAGGAGATTTATCGCACAATCCCCCCGTCGATGAGGTGGTAATTTAGTCGCCCTCTTAACAAAGGCGAGAGCCAAATCGGCATATTCTGAGGGGATCCGCACGGTGGAGAACTGGTCTGGACTTTCCACCGTAGTCGCACTCTCGTGACCACCACTTGAGAGCCCTCTTGCCACGAAATAGTGGGGTCATGACAGGCCAACCAGGGTAAGCCCAGCACCACGGGAAACGCAGGAGAATCAATAAGGAAGAGACTGATTCTCTCCTTGTGACCCTCCTGCATAACCATGTCTAGTGGAGCGGTGGCCTCCCTAATCAGCCCTGACCCTAATGGTCGACTATCTAGGGCGTGCACAGGGAAGGGCATATCAATAGGAACAAGGGGATCCCTAAACTATTGGCAAATGAGCTGTCAATAAAATTCCCAGCTGTGCCTGAATCTACCTTCCTTATGCTGGGAATGCGGGGAAAAATCAGGAAATGAAATAAACAGATACATGTGAGCAACAGGGGGCTCTGGGTGAGCCTGGTGCCGACTCACCTGGGGTGACACTGCTGCCTCGACTTCCTGAGGAACCCCCCCAGCACCGACCAGCAGTGTGCCCTCTGCGGCCACAGATGGTGCAGGGAATGGCCCCGCCTCCAGTCACCCTAAGTGCAGCACCTCCCAGCTCCATGGGCATCGGAGCGGAGGTGCTGGGGGATGGAACTGACAGGCCACGATCCGGACAGCCGCGGGCAGTCGGCAGGTTGTCCAGCCGGATGGATAGGTCCACCAGCTGGTCCAATGTGAGGGTGGTGTCTTGGCAGGCCAACTCCCGACGAACATCCTCGCTCAGACTGCACCGGTAGTGATCGATCAGGGCCCTATATTTCCATGCTGCGCTGGGGGCCAGGGTCGGGAAGTCCAAGGCGAAATCTTGCTCGCTCCTCATCCCCTGCCTCAGGTGGATCATACGTTCACCCACCGCTCGACCCTCAGGCGGGTGGTCGAACACTGCCCCGAAAGCGGTGGGTGAACACCGCATCTCCTTCGGGTGGACGGTCGCCAGGTAGAGCTCCAGCTGTAGTAGAAACCCCTGGCATCCGTCCCATCAAACTCCCTCGGGAGCACAAGTCGAATCCCGCTGGGACCGGGTGAAAGAGAGGTGGACAGTGGGACCTGCTGTAGTGGGTTTGGTGGAGGCGCTGGGAAAAACCTCCTCTCTCCAAATGATCCATCGTCTGCAGCACTCGATCCATGGCGGTGCCAAGACATTGCAACATGGTCGCGTGCTGCTGAACGCGCTCCTCCACTGCAACCGGGAGGGCGTCTGTTCCTGCTGACTCCATTCTTCGGGTGAGTGATTCTGTAAGGAAGTCTGTGTGTAGCTGGTGTATCGGAGTCAGGCGCAGGACAGCAGATATGAGTAAATAAACGTATTTTACTCAACATATATAAATGCAATACAAAAACAGAGCCCACATTAACAGACCTTCCTACATACAAACAATCACTCACAAAAAAACATGGGGGACCAGAGGGTTAAATAATGAACAAGTAATTGGGGGATTGAAACCAGGTGTGTAAAATAAAGGCAAAACAAATCGAAAATGAAAAGTGGATCGGCGATGGCTAGAAGGCCGGCGACATCTACCGCCGAACGCCGCCCGAACAAGGAGAGGGACCGACTTCGGCGGAAGTCGTGACAGTTACATTACAGCCTTATTCTAAAATTGATTAATCCCCCCCCCCCCCAATCAATCTACACACAATGCCCCATAATGACAAATAAAAACTGAAATATCACATTTACATAAGTATTCAGATCCTTTACTCAGTACTTTGCTGAGGCACTTTTGGCAGCGATTACAGCCTCGAGTCTTAGGTATGACGCTACAAGCTTGGCACACCTGTATTTGGGGAATTTCTCCCATTCTTCTCTGCAGATCCTCTTCAGGTATGTCAGATTGGATGGGGAGCGTTGCTGCACAGCTATTTTCAGGTCTCTCCAGAGATGTTCAGAGAAATGTCCTGAAGCCACTCCTGCGTCGTATTGGCTGTGTGCATAGGGTCGTTGTCCTGTTGGAAGGCGAACCTTCGCCCCCAGTCTGAAGTCCTGAGTGCTCTGGAGCAGGTTTTCATCAAGGATCTCTCTGTACTTTGCTCCGTTCACCTTTCCCTCGATCCTGACTAGTCTTCCAGTCCCTGCTGCTGAAAAACCTACTCACAGCATGATGCTGCCACCACAATGCTTCACTGTAGGAATGGTGCAAGGTTTCCTTCAGACCTGACGCTTGACATTCAGGCCAGAGAGTTCAATCTTGGTTTCATCAGACCAGAGACTCGTTTCTCATAGTCCTTTAGGCACCTTTTTGGCAAACGCCATGCGGGCTGTCATGGGCATTTTACTGAGGAGTTGCTTCCGTCTAGCTACACTACCATAAAGGCCTGATTGGTGGAATGCTGCAGAAATGGGAGAACCTTCCAGAAGGACAATAATCTCCACAGAAGAACTCTGGAGCTCTGTCAGAGTGACCATCGGGTTCTTGGTCACCTCCCTGACTAAGGCCCTTCTCCCCCGATTGCTCAGTTTGGCCTGGCGGCCATCTCTAGGAATAGTCTTGGTGGCTCCAAACTTCTTACATTTAAGAATGATGGAGGCCACTGTGTTCTTTGGGATCTTCAATGCTACAGACATTTTTTGGTACCCTTCCCCAGATCTGTGCCTTGACACAATCCTGTCTTGGAGCTCTACGTACAATTCCTTTGACCTCATGGCTTGGTTTTTGCTCCGATATGCACTGTCAACAGTGGGACCTTATATAGACTGGTGTGTGCCTTTTCAAATCATGTCCAATCAATTGAATTTACCACAGGTGGACTCCAATCAAGTTGTAGAAACATCTCAAGGATGATCAATGGAAACAGGACACACATGAGCTCAATTTCAAGTCTCATAGCAAAAGTCTGAATACTTATTCACATAAGGCATTTATTTTTTAATAAATGTGTAAACATTTTTAAAAACCGTCTGACCAGCCATCCAGCCGGCCCTACCCAGCTGTCTGGCCAATAGCCTACTTTATTGGAATCTCAATTGCTCAATCCCTCATTCATAGCTTGATTACTTGTGTTGCCCATGTTTGAATGGGCAACGAGCAGAAAATGTATGACAAACAAAAACAAATGATTCTCACTTGATGTCCAAGATAAGTAATTTCAATTGAGCCAATGTTGTGGAGATTGTTGCTGTGTAAGATATTTGTTTTAGCCTATAAACGTTCATTCATAATGACAGGATACCTAACTAGAACACTTCATTTAATAAATTTAAAAATAGATATATTCGACAGCTGCCAAAATGGCTGACTGAAAAGCTTGACATGCATAATGAGGTTGCAGAACCTAAGCTGTTGATGTACTGTAGGCTTATGTGTTAAACTATCAATTGAAAAGTATACATTATAAAATGCATACAAATATTCGAATACTAATCAAACAGTAAGAAAAAGTAGTAGTAAACACGCAGAAGCAATATGAGATGGTATTGAATCGTGTTAGTTTATTTCCCTCTGGGTATAGTTCCTCACAAGTTAGTAATGAGTATTCTGGGGACAATATTCAGGATAATAATGTTTTGTGCTAAGGACGAAAGAGAATGTCTGAAGCACAAGGCAGGATGGATTAAGATGGGACTGTTTTGTATGATGAGTATAGAGTAGGAGAGTAGCTAAAAAAAAGTAGATGACTCCTTTTCATGAAGAATGGTGCAATTGAAAGTGCCTTGAAACACCTATGTTTCCCTTTTCTGTTGTGGAATTATGTTAATTCATACACCAACACTCAAACAAACCGGCCCTAAGGGGTGGGTTTAGTACTAAAATAAGACATGTGAATCTTAATGATACTTCTAATTGTAAACTTGAATATTTAACATACACTGGTCCCAGTTTCTCCAAAAATGGTAGCCCCGCCTTCCTCTGTCTGGATTTCCCTCCACACTTCCTGCTTTGTTTGAGAGGGACCGAATTGACGGACTGAATAGGCTAGCTGTGGAGTTTAAAACATACGAATATGGGCTGGGAAGTTTAGAACATACTAAGAATGTGCTGGTTTTGAGTGATTGTGATTCACTCCCAGTCAGTGACAACAGACAGGATAAGGATAAGCCGCCAGGTCAAGTTAGGTTGTTAAATTTCTGTGCAAGTTAGCATTTGTTGATTCAATTTAGCACTTAGCAAGTTCTGGTCACTACAGGATCCTGTTTTGAAACTGGATGTAAAGGGTGAGTGACCTCATGTGTTTAACATTGAGTTACTGCATTAAGATATACTTTAATCTTGGTCTGTAAACTTCACTGAATGGATCATTTTATGTAAGTGGTGATGTATTGGTGAGGCCATTGAAGGCATCTGCATACCTTACTGATGTAGCAATTGTTGGTCCGTTAACGCAGCATTTTGACTTAAATATACTTACATAACTTACTTAGTAGTCCTCTTCATCTTCTACCGGTGGAGTGTCTTTTGCCACAGTCCGTGCCCTGTCCCATGAGACCCATCTACTCCAGCACAACCACCACTGTCCATCAATATGTGTCCAAGCCATCATATCCTGAACGTCTTGATTTCAAGGGCAATGTTCCTACGGCCAGTCTTCTTATACATGTTCCATTAGAGATCATATTTTGTCAGTGCAAAGCAAACCATTGTGTGAAATATACCACTTCATAATTGAAATATCATAATACTCAACTTCAAGTTGTTTGAGGCACAGGAGTGTGATTTCTGGGCTGGAACAAAAGCCTATGCACTCCATGGCCCTCTAAGTAATGTCAGGATCAATAATTTAGCCAGCTAACTGAGAAAGATTGACTTCAAATGTAAACAGTACTGACTCAATATTCTCAATAATACATCATTTATTTTAGCTCTTTTGATAAACCAGAAAACAAACCGCTATATCTGAGAGTTTGTTAGTTACCTGGCTAACTTATTGATTCTGCTTTGTGACATACACTGTAGGACTAGGCTGACCACGCCTTCCTTCACTTAGCCAACACCTGGTGCGACAAATCAACAGTAATCAATTAGTATGAAATTAAATTCAGGTGTGCAGACTGATAGTATCTACTGGACTTTTTCACTGGGAAACTAAAATCAAAAGTCGTACTTAGTCTAGCCCTTGATACTTAGTCTGAGTGTCCACAGGTGCATTTAATTGTCTCCTTTCACAGGGTAATCTAACTGGGCTAAATAGAATTTCATCCAAATGCAAAGGGAATCCCCCATGAATGTTATCATAGGAGGACTACCCCATACCCTTGGGTTTGACAAGTCAATTCAGGTCCATGCTGTCAGAGGGGGGGTTCACATGGAGCTAATCTCTGAATCACAGAACTAATCTCAATTGTGTCAAATTCTCAATTAGGTTCTGGGGGGGAAATTCCTGAAAAAAATATCAGAAACAAGTAAAGTCTCCACCCTCCTAAACAGAAACTCTTTACATGGAGCAAATGCGTCGCATTACATTTTCAGCTGCAGGTAGTACTGGATTTATATGATGGGGCAGTTTTAAGGAATGACATTCTTTGAGGGCAACATTACTTTTTCAATGATGATTTGAAAACTTGTACTAATGTCATTACAGATTCTTCCAACTCAATGGGGTTTATTTTATTGCTTTAAAAAAACTGAATCTTACTGGCTTTAAGAGCTGTCCTAAATTTGTCAAGATGACATGGCTAAGATGGCATGGCACTATGCAAGGCACCTTGATTGTTTGATTTGTTTTCATTCCTATTTTGATGAGAGGCAGTGGTAAGTATATGCAGAACTTACCGCTTAGTTGACTATAGCCTGGAAACCTTATGTTTTATTTTAATGGAATTCTACATTGGGTATAAATTAGTGTTTGGATCAGGAAAGTTCCCTCTCACGACCTCTACAAGCCAGAATGTTGAATAAAATTGTGTTTTAACTTACTTTACTGCTTGTCTGTGTGATTGGTCTGTTTGCAGGTAGGAATGTGAGACAATATCCACAGGAAAGCATAATTCAATCCTCTTTTCAAAGTGCTGGTAGTGTTCAGATTTGTCACCTGAAGCATGCACAGAACCACGTAAGCATGAGCCTGGCAAGTATGCATGCGTACATGTATTTATCTTGTGTGAGTGCTTCAATGAAATTCAACGTCAGGTTTCCAGGCTAGGTTGGCTATTGCAAGTGAAGGGTAGGGTTCTTGTATCCTTCCTTCTCTCCACCCTGCTGCCTGCAGGCTTGGAGAAACTAGCAGCCTCTGTGAATGCTGCTTAGGTGACATGAAAGGTCAAAAGCGGTGAGGGAGGAGCACCCTTCTCAAATGGAACAGTAATCTGGGCTGTAAGCTCCTGCTGTCAACATAGCAGCATGGTGATTCGTTCAGAAACATCTCTTTTGCATAAAATATGTCTGAATTTTCAAACTAGCTTTCATTGGGAAGGCGGATCAAGCGTTTTAAAAAAATTGCATGTGAAAACAGAATCCTACTCGTTACTCCACCTGCACCTGCTTAACCCACTTTTTTTGTTTTGAGCCAGCGTCGGCCAGAGCAGGGCACCTGACTCACGCCCAGGAGGCAGCCCGGTTCCAAAACAAATGCAATCGCTTTTCACCCGGTGCAAACACCTCCCATCGGGGCCAGATTTGAAACCCATCACTGAATCGCCTGCTTGAGTTGCCTGGCAGGCTTTGCACTCTACCAATCAGAGTTGACAGGGTGTAAAAAGGAGGAGGAGCTGCATGATTGTGGGTGTTTCCTATCTTGGACTCCCACTTCTATTTGAATTTAATACACTTCATTAATGAAGAGATGAATGAAAATGTTTCAGTTTTTCATTTGCATGAATCAAAAGCATTGAAATGCAATTAAGTAGAGTAAAACAAAAACAGAATTGTACATGATTGACCTTCTTTTGCTCTCTCATCTCTACCACCTTTCAGGTCAAGCATGGATGTTGCTGTTGCAGAGGAACCCCTGAGGAAAATCTTCAGAGCAAAAAAGACTATGAAAGTCAGCGATCGACGGCAACTGGAATCCCTTCACACCACTCTTTCCTCTCCATGTTCTTTCCCATCCCCACCTCCGCCATCAATGGTAAATGGGAAGCACTGTGAAGCTGTGTCTATGGAAGTAGATAAAGAAATACATGGAACTACACATATCACCACTCATGCCACTTCCTCCCTGACAGCCACATCCCTAACCACTGAGACCTCTGAGGAACCAACAGCCTCTGAATTACTGGTTTCTTCATCACAGAACCTACACTCTGATGTAAAAGATGTTCAGGAAGAAGGAGAGGGGGACAAGGAGTCTACATTACCCAGCCTCGAGGTAGAAGACAAAATGAAGGGGGATAGAAATTCCAAGGAGGATGTTATTGTTTCCTCTCCAGTGAGTTCAGAGAAAACAGAAGCAGTAAGAGAGAGACAGGTTGATGGTATGGAAATGGACCTGGTACCAGGTACCACTCAGGACACAGTGCCCATATTGAACCCTGCCGCCTCCCTCCTCCTGTCTTCCAACACGGCTGTAGAGTCTGTCTCTTCCCCTTCGCTCTCCCCATCATACACGGCAGAGTCAGACCAGGAGGTCAGGCCAGGGTTCCTGGTGCTTAGTGAAGATGATGATGTCCAGGATGAGAGTGATGAGGAACAGAGGGAACATGAAGGAGGGGTAGAAAAAGTTGAGGTTAACATGAAGAAGCCAGAACAAATTCTAAGTGGTGCTCCAGTTGACTCTCCGTCCCCTTCATCACCAACGCCCCTTCAGATTGATGAAGGTAATCTTTTCCAATCCCAACTAAAGCACCAAAGTCATTATGTCAAGTTTAGATTGTATGTTTATTAAATTTTTTAAACCTTTATTTAACTAGGCAAGTCAGTTAAGAACAAATTCTTATTTTCAATGATGGCCTAGGAACAGTGGGTTAACTGCCTTGCAGAACAACATATTTTTTTGACCTTGTCAGCTCTGGGATTTGATCTTGCCACCTTTTGGTTACTAGACCAATGCTCTAACCACTAGGCTACCTGCTCCCCAGATGTTAGCTAGGTTGCATGAATTTGTCATATTTCTGACTTCAACTGGCCTGTTGGATAATCATTTATTTTTCAAGAAGTTAGCATAGATTATAGCGGTGTTTTGATAGTTGGATGATATTATAATGTGTTGTGTTCTCTCTAAAGAAGAAGAGGAGGGTGCTGCTCTACAGAAGAAACGATCCTTGTCTGGAGACTCAGAGGATGGTGGTGAAAAACAGGGAGAAAGAGACTTGGAAGTGGTGGAGAGGCATAACAAGAGGCCCAGAGTAGACTGTGAAGAGCTGGAGGCTCATGTGGAGCTGAAGATCAGTGGGAGCTCTGAAAGGCAACACAAGCTAAAGAAGGTTGGTCCTCAATTGAGATGTTTTATTAATTTTTAAAATGTAAATAAACCACATCTCATTTCCCAAGTTGTAGTCATGTATCCTGAGTTGCATGGCATATTTTCTCGTGTTTTGGGTGTTATTTATAAAAAAATCTCTGGACCGATTTTAAGGTTAAACAAATCAAATAACCTTCCATCTTTTTTCCTCACTTGTCCATTAAAATCCCTAACCTCTGTAGGTGGTGCAGCAGCTTGTTGAGGAGCAGTTGTGTGTTCTGCAGCTCACACTATTTGACAAGAGTCTTCAGGGGCTCAGAGACAGACTGGACAAAATAGAAAAACACCCGAGTGCACTCAAGAGCCTGCAGGTCAGTTGTCAGAAGATGAGAAATAAAACACAAACAGGGTAATCTAGAGATAAAGACATTGGAATGTATTGCCCATTAGACAAGCAAATCCATGTTCCACGTGTGTCCTTTCAGGCAAAGATTGGCCGACTTTCTAAGAAAGTTGGAACTGCCATCCAGGCCAGGGAGAATGCCAAGACACCTCCAGAGGTGAGTGAAAATGGAGGCAATTGATCTTTCAACGATGACTGTGATTTCAGAGGGAACTTGCTTTTTTGAAAGATTGATGGTACCATTGGAACTCTATACAAAGTGCTCTTCCCTATATTCATCAGGTACCGTTGCCACCTACCTCTACTCATGCCACAGCAACCACCCCAGCAGAATCAGCAATTCTCGGCCTGAGGTAAGTCATTGGTTTGAAGTGTAGCAGCGTGTCCCAATTAATCAGAGGAAAAAAACATTTCACCAGAGGGTAACCCAAAGAAATAGGTGCATTGACAACGAAGATTCAATTTGTCATTGAGTTATTTGGGATAAAAGCAAATGATTGGATTTACAGTGATGTCATACTGTATCTCTCAGCATCCACTTATGTTTGTGTTCACCATCATTCTCCACTGAGCAGCCTTTTGATCAGCTTCCTGAATCCTCTGCCTGTAATCATTTCCTCTCCTCCTTGTAAACAGAACAATGGGGAACAACACACCGGATCCAAAGCGTAATGATCAGAGCAGTCAAACCCCTACTCCTGTACGTAATGATCAGGGCAGTCAAACCCCTACTCCTGTACGTAATGATCAGGGCAGTCAAACCCCTACTCCTCTACGTAATGATCAGGGCAGTCAAACCCCTACTCCTGTACCCACAGGTGAGTAGGAGGGAGTTAGTCTGTTGGCAGGTTTCTCTTTATCTTAATCTGTGTGTTTTCTTTAACCAACTGATAGTATTATTGTATACGGTCTCTTCTTTTTAAAAATCTCAATTTCTTTCTCCTCCACAAGCCTCCTTGCTACCTTCCCCCTCTTCCACAGCCTCAGCCGGATCTCAACCCACATCCCAAACCTTGATGCTGAGCACCTGTGTTACCCCAACACCAGGCCCGTCTGCCTTCCCTCTCCAGTCATTCCTCATACAGCTGCCTGGTGGAGGGACAGCCATCCTTACCAACCCAACCAACTCTCAGCTAATCCCAGTGTGCGCACTTCCCGCCATGACGAGTTCCACCGTGACACCCACCACTGCCTTCCTCCTACAGAGGACTACTCCCTACACCCCTGCTGCTCCCAAGCCCCCCTCTGCTTCTGCCCTCTTATCTCATTTCGCTGCCATACCCACAACCACGACTACACCCACTGACACACCAGCTGCCACAACGTCCCACATGACCACACCCATAACCACACCCACATGCAGGGCCACAACCACACCCTGGGCCACAACCATAACCACACCCACATGCAGGGCCACAACCACACCCTGGGCCACAACTGTAACCACACCCACATGCAGGCCCACACCCAGGGCCACAACCGTAACCACACCCAGGGCCACAACCGTAACCACACCCAGGGCCACAACCGTAACCACACCCAGGGCCACAACCGTAACCACACCCAGGGCCACAACCGTAACCACACCCAGGGCCACAACCGTAACCACACCCAGGGCCACAACCACACCCAGGGCCACAACCACACCCAGGGCCACAACCATAACCACACCCACACGCAGGGCCACAACCACACTCTGTGCCACACCCAATGTCTCCCACCCTGGAGCCACTGGGACAGTCAGCAGGCCCAGCTCCGGTGTGTCTGTCTCCGTCTGTGAGTCCATTCGGCTTGTGTCTGTGACGAACTCCACTTCAACTTCATCCTTACCAAGATTCTCAATGCCAGCCACCACAGGCACTCAACCCTCTGTGCGACCAGCTGCCTCTGTGCATCAAGCTGCCTCAGTACAACTAGCTGCCCCTGTACCACAGGTGCCTGCGAAAACAGGTTAGCTTACACCTCAGAAGTTTGGCTTCTTATCTTGGAAGAGTAAATGTAAATAGTTTGTTTTGCCCGGATTCTCAGTGTCATTCTAACTGAGAAGCTGTTTTCCTACACTCCTATGTATGTAGGTAGTGAATCTACAAACCCTCCTTCAGACTCCACACAGGCATCTCATCCTGACAAATCAGAAGCATTCATAGACCTGACAGAGGAGGAGGAGGAGGAGGAGGAGGAGGAGGATGATGATGTTCTAGGTAAGATTGAAATTGCCTTTCCCACCCGCTTCCTTTTGGTGAGCAGTATTTTATGATATTATAGAGGCCAGAAGTGCAGTGAGTTGTACATCTCCTGAAGTTGTCCCCATGTGTTGTGTGCAGTTACTGGAGTGCTGAAGGCTCCGATGGCTTTGAAGGCCTCACCCTTGCCTTCAACAGCGGGTCAGCGAACAACAGCCACACAGCAAACCTCCACTTCAGTCGGCACACAGGCCGGTAGGTGGTGTCTTGTGCCATCACTGTCTCTGGTTATGTTGACAGAATACCCAGATTGTTTTTCTCTTTATTTATTGTTTCAGTGAGGTCATCTCTTGGTCAGATGTCAGGTGTTGGATCTCCGCATGCTGTTTATCATCGCCCCCTGCAGGTGAGACGACCAAATATTTGAAAGCAGAGCAACTGTCTTTCAATACATGCGCTGCGTTTCAAACTCATAAGACACACCCTCTTCCACTTACCCTCGCCTTATGCAATTGGGGGAATACCCGCGGCCGTATTTGTCGTCAGTCCAAATGATTAGCCAAGCAAGGGAAGTTGGCAACATAAGCCCCTCAGCCCTTGTTTTTGATCGAGTTTGTGAGTGTACAATTATGTTCACTCCGGGGCCTGAAACGCCCCATAATTCAATTTGCGTTGATTGTACATCCGCTAAGAAAAGTCAGCCTAAACTTAAAACCAACATTAATATGGAGAAGTCAACATACAAGTGTAAGTAAAAACAAATGTAAATAAGTTAGAAATGGTGCTACTAATGCACATGACGGCATAAACACTTATCATAAAAGTAGTGATGTTTTTGTTTGGTTAGCTTTTGGAAATGATGGCTTGCGCACAACTTTCCCTGACATCACACTTATACATTGTAGTTTTTGATGTATCTGTTATAGCAGGATGGCTAACATTCGATGTCTGCGGAGGCGTTGTCTTCTAGCCAAGATATGAAATGCAAACATAATTGACTGTAGAGCATATAAGGCACACACAACAGCTACCAGTGGTTCCATGATGACTAAAAACAACCGTGAGATGAACGAGTGACACATTTCCGGGCAAGAGCGGTCCATTTAAAATTAATTCCTTCTTCCATCGCCCCTTGCCCTGCAAGTGTCAACTTGTCAGACGTCATGATACGTCATCAGAAGTGTCCACTTAATTTGAGGGCTGAGGGGAGAGGGTGTGTCTTTGTCTTTTAAGTGTTTGGAATGCAGCCATGGAATACTGCATGTTCCAGAATGTTTTCCAATTGGAAGAAAATGTACATATTGGCCTATAATCAACCAAAGAGAGTCAACATAGCAAATGAATGTGAAAGGCTGAGTGAAAGTTGTAACATTTTCATCAAATTAATCTTTCAGGGCTCCCCATCTAAAAGTGTTGCCTTGGCAACATCCACTTCTTCATCTTCCACATCTTGCCCCCAGCCCTCTCCCCTTCCCCCCTTGCCTGTCCCACCTCAAACTATCAGCCTGCCCCTCGAAGCGGCCAGCACCAGCCCTCCACAGCAGCCTCTGCTCAAAATAACCCGGGTTCCGAGCCAGAATGACGGCATCGTGCTCTCCTGGTCTGTGATTGAGGTAGACAGGAGCTGTGCTGCCGTGGACAGCTACCACCTATACGCCTACCACCAGGACCACTCTGGCCCCAGCACACACACCTTACTCTGGAAGAAGATCGGGGAGGTGAAGGCCTTGGCTTTGCCCATGGCCTGTACACTCACACAGTTTGTCTCTGGCTCCAAGTACTACTTTGCAGTCCGTGCCAGGGACGTGTTTGGTCGCTTTGGACCGTTCTGTGAGCCTCAGTGCACTGACGTCTTAACGTCCCCTTCACCGAAAACTCCAATTGAACCACACGCTAAGAATTAAGTTAAAATGTATTGTGTCAAGTTAAAACAAGAGGAGAAATGTTGATTCTGTAGATTTTTTTTCTGGTTACTTAGAAAGCCAAAGTGAAGAGTTCAGTAAAGCTTCTGGCAAAACTAATTGCTCTGTTTTCAAATGAATGTGTTTGGTATTTGTTTTATCAGAATTGTGCACTCAAATCATATTTGAGCCCAGGTGTTTACAAGAGGGACTTATCATTGGAATGTTACTGGGAAATGTTGTTGCCCATCTTGGTGAAATCGGTTGGCCCCATGTGACCACTGTCTGCCTGCCGTGTGTCTGCCTACCACATGGGAGCAGCATTGTACCAAGATGGTATCTTCAACACAGGACGAGAGGATTTGAAAATCAAATCTGAAATGGCCTGGTCCCATTTCTGAAGGATTATGGTCAAAGTATTCTTCTCCTTCTAGTTTCCTGAAGGTATTTGAAAACTCAAACTTTTCTTTGCAATTGTCAGTCTAACTGAAAGAACATACTATGAAGGCCAGAATGACCATGTTATTATATGGTAATACCCAGTAGTTTTGTGTCTCATGAGAAATGAGCCTGCTAAAGCCTATGTGACCTCTCTTTTCCTCCTGCTCAATTCCTGCTACTGGGAAGGACAAGTTCTACAGTTAAATTATACATGAGCTAGGGTCTCCTGTGTATGTGGGCACGTCCTGGGACATTTTTTTTAAATGGATGTAATTTAATATAGTTTTTTTACCTTTTTAATTTGGCATGAACAGAACCAGTCATGATTTTCATATTGTCGAACAAAACTTCAAAAAGTACGCTACCTGCGCACGTCAACTCCAAAATAATTCCAGCATCCTAATATTTGATGAATAGATGAATGGAAAGAGACATCTGTTACGAAACACCAAAAAGTGTAATGACATTCTGTGATTTTCATTAGGTCTACACTTTTGTAGCCTGAATTTATTGATCCGTCTTTGACAAAAGGACGTTTTTTTTTTTTGTAGAAAGATGAGTTGGGGCGACTGAAAAGGGCCTGAGAGATGGAACTATCCCAGGATGACAAGTGCAACCACGTGGATATATATATATATTTTAAACCATGACCGACAGGGGTGTTCGTTTAATTTGGAGTACGCTTTTATTTTAAGATTTACCTCTAGCAGTACAAATTGCATTTTAAAGAAATAGTATAATTGTTTAATTAGTATTATTTAGAGACCCTGCCCCCCACCCCAAAGTTTGACTTTGTTGCATTTAGGGGGACTCATGTCTCATTCAGGGGTCTGAGACACTCCTGGGTCCCATCCAATTTATACTGTCTGTTGATCGTTTTATGCTCTGTCTGATAGGGACATGTAAAGTCTTAATGGCTGGTTAGAAACATGTAAATAAATGCATTGGACCTGACAACAGAAAGGACCAAGAAATATTCAGACTATTGTAATTGTTCATTAAAATGTTTGTAAACTATACTGGTATATTGATACTTGACTCTAGGGGGAGCTAGTCCCTTATCAGTTTTATTCACACTAACACCAGTTCCTAGACATTTATTGGAAAGGCACCCCCTCCTCCTCCTCCTCCACTCTCTCAATGCATACTAATGCTGCTAGAGGACCCTCCTCCCTCCCACCCAGATTTCTCAGGGATGGGCGGGAGAGGGGACAGATAGCATTTTCAGTTCAGTAAGGCAGGCAATACTTATAGCCCCATGTCTTTTCAGTAAGCAATATTGATGAGCCTCTGCAACATGTCTAACCTGTGTGAGTGGTATGTACTAGACCAGAGCTAGAGGAAAATAACATGTTTTCATCTGGATGGGGAGGCTTGTTTTGTTGAAAGAAGAAAGAAGATGAGCTGGGAGGGGGAATAACTGGCAACTGCCATTCCCCCCTTCCACATAGAGACAAGAGAAAACGGAGGCTACTGGAGTATTTGTTTTTTTCTTTCGTTCTTTGTTCTTCTTCTTCCTCATCGCCTTGCTGGGAGGTGCTTTATCTTTTCATTTGCTTGCTCTCTCCGTCCTCTGCCTCCTCATCTATTTCTCCATTTACCTGGTCTACAATTTCATCTATTTATGAACGAGAAAAGGAAGGAAAGAGATTTTTTTTCCTTTTTTAATTTCCTTATCCATTCTCCCTTCCCTTACCATTCCTATAACTCCCAATCTTTCCCCCGTCACCCACGCTCCCCCTCCCCCCCTATTTCTCCACTCACTGTCCACCCCATAACTTTGGCTAGTTTTTGAATCCACCAGTGTTTCAATTATCCAGATTTTTCCACCAGAAAAGACAAGCTGCTTGATGACACTATTGACCTTTTTCATGTTTTTACCTTTTCCTATTTTGTACCTCTTCTTCTCCCACAATCCTTTGCATCTCTATTTTGGGGATTCTTATTTATATTTATAGGTAGGTCTCTTAGTGTTTAGTGTCCGTCTCAATCTGTTTGTGTGTGTTACGCATCCACATAACACACACACACACACACACACATGTTAATCCACAGTATGGCTTGGTAGAGGAATGGTTCTTTCATCAAATCATTCAGCTGGTACTTGTTTTCATGACATGCCATCCTATGCTCTTTCTCTCCATTCCAAACATCACCTTTTTGCTTTTGACCTCCATCAAAACCACAGTGATTCATCCTGCAACGCCTTCCTCTCTTCTCAGAGGAGCACATTTTCTCTCACTGTATTGCACAACAGTCTCTTCTTCTCCCATTAAATGTGTAACTGCCTCCGTTTCCTTATATTGAATCATTTTACTCACACACAGGAGAAGACTAATGCAAGGTCCCAAGGCAAACTCCATATCTAGCAAAAAAGAAATAAACCAATATATTATATTGTTCCCATCTCATCCTGCACCTCTTATGAAACAACTGCTGTCTGATGAAGACTGTCAAACATTATCTGTAGATCTGCGCTTAATACTCACTTGTTTCTCATTCTACTGGTCTGTCACCTGTGTATGCATCTCTCTCTACCCCCCCTCCCCCCCTCCTATCACTCTCACGCCCTCTGACACACAAGCACTCAAACATAATGGACTAAAACCCTTGCTGCAATTCTTTACCTTTCAGAGGATCTTTTTTTTCATGCTTTTCTCATCTGTCGCTCTCATTTTAAGCGCCGTTCATCTCTATCCCATTGTTGTTTTCCACCTACACCCCCACACTTTTAATTATCCAATCATTTCTTTATTTGTTGCTCCATTTTTCATTTGCCATCAGAAAATGATTCACATATCCTAATGGTCTATACGTTAGAGGGTCATTTTGCTTTTCTGATATAATTTGAGAGTTCTGTTTACTTATATGGGGAATAATTTATGTGAGTTATTACTAGGACTACTGTGATATATTTTAGTTAAGGGGCAGATAATTTAGTGTAATCATTTTTGTGAGTTATTACTGGGACTACTGTGATATATTTTAGTTAAGGGGCAGGTAATTCAGTGTAATTATTTTTGGAACAATGTTTAGCAATAGAAGGAAAGTGTTGACAGGGTGGTGAAAAGGTTGTAGGGAACTGGTTTATTCTGAACTAACCAAAAAACTTAGATTTTTTGGTGTGAGAGGGACAGAGAGGGACAGAGAGGGTGAGAGAGGGACAGAGAGGGTGAGAGAGAGTGAGAGAGGGAAAGTGAGAGTGGGAAATAGGGAGTGAGAGAGAGAGTGAGAGAGGGAAAGTGAGAGTGGGAAATAGGGAGTGAGAGAGAGAGTGAGAGAGGGAAAGTGAGAGTGGGAAAGAGGGAGTGAGAGAGAGAGTGAAAGAGAGACAGAGAGAGTGAGAGAGGGAAAGAGAGAGTGTATTAAACATAGCAATAGACATATACATAGATAAGTAGAGCAAACCACAATTCATTCTCTCTCCACCTCTTTATATTTCCTTTTGTTCTTGATGGAGAATGTTATGATTCTCCTCTACATTATATGAAGATATTGGGGAATGGGATTTTTTAAATAAATATTCTTCACAATGATAAATGCATTCTGGATGTAGCTGTTTTCCTGAGGAATTACTCTGTCTCGGATTGGACTCCAAATGAAAGCCTCTAATTAACTGTTAATTGAAATTCAGGACTTTTTGGTGTTTTTTCTCTGAATGGACTAAAGCTGATTTTAATACTTTTTTCTACTATTGAATTTTAATGGGATTTTACTATCAAGGATTAAGGACTCAGCATCTTTTATCTTCTAGTGATATATTTGTGATTGTTACAATTTCTCCTATCTACAAACACAATTACATTTAGAATCACTCCGTATTAAGGGTTAATTAGGTGAGTACAGTGTCTCACTTACACACAAACTATCTCTATTGCTCTTCATTTTCTTGTCATTGATTCAATGGTATGTGTGCACACATTTTGTCGTTCAATGTGGCTGTTAACATAAATATTCCAAGTCTTTCATACATAGCATTGCACCACAGTGTGTCGGTGTGTGTGATAGAGAGAGGTGGATATTGATCGAGTTGAATGGTGGATTATCGAAGATCAGTCATTTCCCCTAAAATCTACCATATCTATAGATGTTTTCCTTGGGCCTTTAATACTTTGTTTGAGGTCTTATAGATGTTAGTCTGTCCATAAAATCAAAAACTCTGATCTCATCACAGTCTTTCTATACATTTAGGCTACGTAATCTGTTCTGGGTCGTTCCACCAATAGTGCCCTTTGAGTCCCTTTGATACCTTCAATTGTGCACCTATATTGCATTTTAAAAGCTTTAAAAGTTCCCTTTAATATAGACCACGTGGACAATTCTATATATCTGTTCAATTCAATACATTTCCCCATGTTTTTGCCATCATTGTAAAGCCGTAGTTATTTTGTTGCTTTGACAGTCATTTCTGAAGATGATTTATATTTCTCATGATTAATGTTTCCAATTTCCCTCATTTTAAAGTCAACCTGTTACGTGAACCCAAAAGGCACTTTATTGGTGGAATGACCCATCTCCACACCTCATAAACAAGCTTCCATTTCTTTGCCTATATCTGTACTCTGTACTCTTTAAACCTTCTCCCCACCCACTCTCCAATGCAGTTCTAGACACTTCGGTTAATGTACTGTGTGTGTGTGTGTGTGTGTGTGTCACTGTAAGGGAGCGAGAGTGAGTCCATTGCCCTTTCCGCCTACCTCTCCCTGCAGCTTATCCGGTGAATACATCATTATTTAAAAGGAAAACGTCAATGTGTCGCAACGTACAGTATTATGCACTTTTCTTTGTTGTCTGTTTCCGCTTTGAGTCTGCTGCAACACACCCGCCTGTCCATCCATCATATGTGTGTTTGACCCCTTTCCTCTAATTCACTTTCCTATCATTTGGCTGACAGGGTTTGGATTTATACTGTGTGCTGAGAATTGGTCAAGGTTACAGCTCCATACGCGTCAAATCCACCTGGGACTTGGTCTTGTAATGCTTGCCATTATCCATGGTGCGTTCTATTTTGACCCTACATGTGACTAAGAGTCTAGCTGCAGATGGGCCAATAAGCCCGTGTAGACTGTCATACCTGTCAGTAACATCGCAATGAGGCTAGAGGGTTGGCCAATGTGTAACTATGGGCTCAACCACAAGGTTCTTGTGTGTCTCCTAAAAGGAGAAAAACAACAACAACAATGGGTTGAAAGTTGATTATCATTAAACTGATAGAATTGAATACAATAGTTTTTACTAGTGTTAACTAGTGTTTTATGTGTTTGTATGGGCCCACCCATCCCTTAGATTGTGGTTGTACCTGAAATGGTTGGACTGATCCTCTTGGGCTTCAATTCCACATGTTGTGTGGACTTTCTGTGGTCTGTGCATATCCTGAATATTTTCAGGTCCTCTGTAGCTCAGTTGGTAGAGCATGGGGCTTGCAACGCCAGGCCTGTGAGTTGGATCCCCGGGACCACCCGTATGTAAAATATTTGCATGCGTGACTGTAAGTCGCTTTAGATAAAAGTATCTGCTAAATGGCATATTATTATTTCCATAAATAGACATATTCTAAAATGCCATTTGGCACAGCAGGACCACTGGACGTGAATTATTCAGGATGCGTTCTGAAATTGTTTAACCTAAGTAACCATTTAAATACGCTGGAGTTTCATCCTAAAACACAGAAGTTTGCATATGATCTCCACCATCAAAAAGACAACGTTGTCCTGCATCTTCTACGTTTCATGTGCTGCAGCCATTGCTGACTCAATAGCAAGACCAGGAGACAGCAGGGGTTGTGAACATTCAGAATCTCCATTCAACCACCCGTAATCTTTGTCACTCGCTATGCTGTCTAACACAGACAGGGCCTAACCCATGTCTTAGGCCTACTTCTTCCCTAAGATTATGAAACCATCTCAAACTTAGAGTAGTCTGTCAGTCTCCCTCTCATTCAACCCACTGAATGCATCTGTGGATCAGACACTGGGCTTACTCACTTGGTGATTGGAGGGAGCTACAGTATATGGGGCAAGGAGACTATTTATTGGCAGTTTATTCACTCCAAGACTGGAGAATATGGGTCATGATCTGCTATAAAAAGTCTGTTTAATAATTCATCATAGCTGATTAAGAAGAGTCGTATTGACACAACGACGTAAGAGAGGCTATAACTACAGGAAAATGTGTACAGCATTTATGTCATTTTGTGTGTATTAATGGGTAGAAATAGTGGCTGGATGGTAGCTTTCTCTATTATTTTTCTCTGACGTTTCCATTTAGGGTCACCCTCTTGGTTTATGTGTTAAGTGTATGTCACTGTGATTATGTTGTGTACAGCATGTGTCGGTGTGAGGCCTATCAATCTATTAAAAATAGAACTTACAATCTGTTTCCCTAGAGACATAGTTCATTATTTATCAGCATATTTAATTCATAATTTATTTACCTAAAGTATGGCCTATGCAACATGCCCTTGAACAGACAAATCCACTTTCATTCATTGAGAAATTGCTTGTAGGGTATTTTGAGATATGCATGGGTATAATTAGGATTAATAGAAGTTATTCATTACACTCCTGCTGTACTAAGGGGGAATGGAGACCATTTAGTACATACAGTACGTTTGGGTAAAATACATAATTGCTTGTACTGAAGGGAAACAGCATCACTTGTTGGCCTCGTCAGTGTAGAGAAGCGTCAGGTGTGATTGTGTGCAAGCACCAATCAGAGTGCCTGCTGGAATTTGGACCTACACTGGGTATAAGGAGCCTAGTGTTCTAATGGAAGCTCTCATTCACTGTCTGTCTGACCCAGCAAGAAAGCACATGCCTATCTCGAAGTTCCCATGAATCACATTTAGGACCTCTGAAGCCTATTGCCAAATTCACCATGTGTGTGGTTGCACATCCATTTATGTGTTCCCATCCTCCCTATTCCTTGTTCATCAATAACAGATCCGCTGCAGTCAGATGGAAACTCTATAGCAACAAATACGCATCGCAGAAAAGGGGTAAAATAAGAAAAGTAGAGCTTTGGAGAGCAATTACATTGAACATCGCTTTACACTGTGACCCAACAAGGATTTAGCGCTCGTGCCGTTTTCCCTGAAACCACTGAGTGTTTTGAGGCGCGAAAATCCAACCACATTCTCAATCAACTGATAGAAAGGATTAGGATTTAGCGAAGAGATAAATCAAAGGAAGGTTCATTTTGAATCTCTCCAAACCGTTCATGCTCTGCCAAATTCGTTAATAAATGCCCCATCTCATGAGGTATCGAAGCCAATATGTGTCAATTAATATTCTCAATTTAACACTGAAAAAGCTATAGAGTAGGCCGGACAGGAGGGAGATAAACTAGGGGTAGCCTAGTCAGTAATATTTTGTAATGTTCACACATACAGTGCCTTCGGAAAGTATTCAGACCCCTTGACTTTTTCCACATTTTGTTACTTTACAGCCTTATTCAAAATTGATTTACTCAGTACTTTGTTGAAAAACCAGTGATTACAGCCTCAAGTCTTCTTGGGTATGGCGCTACAAGCTTGGCATACTTGTATTTGGGGAGTTTCTCTCATTCTTTTCTGCAGATCCTCGCTGCACAGCTATTTTCAGGTCACTACAGAGATGTTCGATAGGGTTCAAGTCTGGGCTCTGGCTGAGCCACTCAAGAACATTCAGAGACTTGTCCCGAAGCCACGCCTGCGTTGTCTTGGCTGTGTGCTTAGGGCCGTTGTCCTGTTGGATGGTGAACCTTTGCCCCAGTCTGAGGTTGTCAGAGCTCTGGAGCAGGTTTTCATCAAGTATCTCTCTGTACTTTGCTCCGTTCATCTTTCCCTCATTCCTGACTAGTCTCCCAGTCCCTGGCGCATGAAAACATCACTGCAGTATGATACTGCCACCACCATGCTTCACCATAGGGATGGTGCCAGGTTTCCTCCAGATGTGACGCTTGGCATTCAGGCCAAAGAGTTCAATCTTGGTTTCATCAGATCAAAGAATCTTGTTTCTCATGGTCTGAGAGTCTTTAGGTGCCTTTTGGCAAACACCAAGCGGGCTGCCATGTACCTTTTACAGAGGAGTGGCTTCTGTCTGGCCACTCTACCATAAAGGCCTGATTGGCGTAGTGCTGCAAAGATGGTTGTCCTTCTGGGAGAATCTTCCAGAAGGACAACCATCTCCACAGAGGAACTCTGGAGCTCTGTCAGAGTGACCATCGGGTTCTTGGTCACCTCCCTGGCAAAGGCCCTTCACCCCCGATGGCTCAGTTTGGAATAGTCTTGGTGGTTCCAAACTTCTTCCATTTAAGAATGATGGAGGACACTGTGTTCTTGGGTACCTTCAATTCTGCAGACATTTTTTGGTACCCTTCCCCAGATCTGTGCCTCAACACAATCCAGTCTCAGAACTCTACAGACAATTCCTTTGACCTCATGGCTTGGTTTTTGCTCTGACATGCTTTGTCAACAGAGGGAGGTGTGTGCCTTTCCAAATAATGTCCAATCAATTGAATTTACCACAGGTGGTCTCCAATCAAGTTGTAGAAACATCTCAAGGATGATCAATGGAAACAGGATGCACCTGAGCTAAATTTGAGCGAAGGTTCTAAATACTTACGTAAATAAGGTATTTAAAAAATAATAATAATAATAATAATGTTTTCGCTTTGTCATTATGGGGTATTGTGTGTAGATTGATGAGAACATTTTTACATTTAATGCATTTTAGAATAAGGCTGTAATGTATAATATTTAACATTTTGTTTGGGGGAGGGGGTGAATAGCCTTCTCAGTATTATTTTGTAATGTTACCCTATAGGACTAGATGCTTAAAATAACCTTGTTTTGACATGACATGAACATTTGTAGCAGTAGCCTAGTAAGCTATTGACTCCTCCCCATCCATTTAATGGATTCCTTTTTCATAATGCTAAAAATACTGTAGGCCTACAGTGAGTGAAACAAGTATTTGATCCCCTGCTTTTGTACATTTGCCCACTGACAAAGAAATGATCAGTCTATAATTTTAATAGTAGGTTTATTTGAACAGTGAGAGACAGAATAACAACAAAATCCAGAAAAACGCATGTCAAAAATGTTATAAATTGATTTGCATTTCAATGAGGGAAATAAGTATTTGACCCCCTCTCAATCAGAAAGATTTCTGGCTCCCAGGTGTTTTTTATACAGGTGACGAGCTGAGATTAGGAGCACACTCTTAAAGGGAGTGCTCCTAATCTCAGTTTGTTACCTGTATAAAAGACACCTGTCCACAGAAGCAATCAATCAATCAGATTCCAAACTCTCCACCATGGCCAAGACCAAAGAGCTCTCCAAGGATGTCAGGGACAAGATTGTAGACCTACACAAGGCTGGAATGGGCTACAAGACCATCGCCAAGCAGCTTGGTGAGAAGGTGACAACAGTTGGTGCGATTATTTGCAAATGGAAGAAACACAAAAGAACTGTCAATCTCCCTCGGCCTGGGGCTCCATGCAAGATCTCACCTCGTGGAGTTGCAAGGATCATGAGAACGTTGAGGAATCAGCCCAGAACTACACGGGAGGATCTTGTCAATGATTTCAAGGCAGCTGGGACCATAGTCACCAAGAAAACAATTGGTAACACACTATGCCGTGAAGGACTGAAATTATGCAGTGCCTGCAAGGTCCCCTTGCTCAAGAAAGCACATATACATGCCCGTCTGAAGTTTGCCAATGAACATCTGAATGATTCAGAGGACAACTGGGTGAAAGTGTTGTGGTCAGATGAGACCAAAATGGAGCTCTTTGGCATCAACTCAACTCACTGTGTTTGGAGGAGGAGGAATGCTGCCTATGACCCCAAGAACACCATCCCCACCGTCAAACATGGAGGTGGAAACATTATGCTTTGGGGGTATTTTTCTGCTACGGGGACAGGACAACTTCACCGCATCAAAGGGATGATGGACGGGGCCATGTACCGTCAAATCTTGGGTGAGAATCTCCTTACCTCAGCCAGGGCATTGAAAATGGGTCGTGGATGGGTATTCCAGCATGACAATGACCCAAAACACATGGCTAAGGCAGCAAAGGAGTGGCTCAAGAAGAAGCACATTAAGGTCCTGAAGTGGCCTAGCCAGTCTCCAGACCTTAATCCCATAGACTATCTGTGGAGGGAGCTGAAGGTTCGAGTTGCCAACGTCATCCTCGAAACCTTAATGACTTGGAGAAGATCTGCAAAGAGGAGTGGGACAAAATCCCTCCTGAGATGTGTGCAAACCTGGTGGCCAACTACAAGAAACGTCTGACCTCTGTGATTGCCAACAAGGGTTTTGCCACCAAGTACTAAGTCATGTTTTGCAGAGGGTTCAAATACTTATTTCCCTCATTAAAATGCAAATCAATTTATAACATTTTTTACGTGTTTTTATGGATTTTTTTGTTGTTATTCTGTCTCTCACTGTTCAAATAAACCTACCATTAAAATTATAGACTGATCATTTCTTTGTCAGTGGGCAAACGTACAAAATCAGCAGGGGATCAAATACTTTTTTCCCTCAATGTATCTCTAGCCCGTTCATAGACGGTCATGTTAAACGTACAGTGCCTTCAGAAAGTACACACCCCTTGACATTTTCACATTTTGTTGTGTTACAGCCTGAATTTAAAATGGATTAAATTGAGATTGTTTTGTCACTGGCCTACACACAATACCCTATAATGTCAAAGTGGAATTATGTTTTTCGAAATGTTTACAAATTCATTTAAAATTAAAAGCTGAAATGTCTTGCGTCAATAAGTACCCTTTGTTATGACAAGCCTAAATAAGTTCAGGAGTGAAAATGTGCTTAACAGGTCACATAATAAGTTGCATTGACTCACTCTGAATGACTAGCTTATCTCTGTACCCTACACATAAAATTATCTCTAAGGTCCCTAAGTCGGGCCTCCCGAGTGATGCAGTGGTCTAAAGCACTGCATCGCAGTGCTAGCTGTGTCACTAGAGATTCTGGGTTTGAGTCTGAAATGTTGTGCAGAAATTTGTTTTACATCCCTGTTAGTGAACATTTCTCCTTTGCCAAGATGATCCATCCACCTGAGAGGTGTGACATATCAAGAAGCTGATTAAACAGCATGATCATTACACATGTGCACCTTGTGCTACAGAAAATAAAAGGCCACATTAAAATGTGCAGTTTTGTCACACAACACAATGCCAAAGATGTCTCACGTTTTGAGGGAGCATCCAATTGCCATGCTGACTGCAGAAATGTCCACCAGAGCTGTTGCTAGATAATTTAATGTTAATTTCTCTACCATAAGCCACCTCCAACTTCGTTTTGGAGAATTTGGCAGTACATACAAATGGCCTCACATTTGCAGACCACGTTTAACCACACCAGCCCAGGACCTCCACATCTGGCTTCTTCACCTGCAGGATTGTCTGAGACCAGCCACGCGGATAGCTGATGAAACTGTGGGTTTACACAACCAAAGAATTTCTGCAGAAACTGTCATAAACCATCTCAGGGATGCTCATCTGCTTGCTCGTCCTCCTCACCATAGTCTTGACCTGACTGCAGTTCGCCGTCGTAACCAACTTCAGGGGCAAATGCTCTCCTTCAATGGTCACTGGCACACTGGAGAAGTGTGCTCTTCATGGATGAATCCCGGTTTCACCTGTACCGGGCAGATGGCAGACTGCATCTATGGTGTTGTGTGGGTGAGCGGTTTGCTGATATCAGTGTTGTGAACAGAGTGCCCCATGGTGGCGTTAGGGTATGGGCAGGCATAAGCTACGGACAATGAACACAATTTTGTCGATGGCAATTTGAATGCACAGAGATGCTGTGACGAGATCCTGAGCCATTCACCTCATGTTTAAGCGGAATAATGCACGGCCCCATATTTCAAGGATCTGTACACACTTCCTGGAAGCTGAAAATGGTACAGTTCGTCAATGGCCTGCTTACCAGACGTCATCCATTGAGCTTGTTTGGGATGCTCTGGATCGATGTGTATGACAGCATGTTCCAATTCCCTCCAATATCCAGCAACTTCTAACAGCCATTGAAAAGGAGTGGGACAACATTCCAAAGGCCACAATCAACAACCTGATAAATTCTATGCGAAAGAGATGTCACACTGCATGAGGCAAATGGTGGTCACACTAGATACTGACTAGTTTTCTGATTCACGCCCCTACCCTATTTAAGGTATCTGTGACCAACAGATGGTTCCAAAGAAGTTTGAAACCACCAAGACTCTTCCTAGAGCTGGCTGCCTGGCCAAACTGAGCAATCGGGGGAGTAGGGCCTTGGTCAGGGAGGTGACCAAGAGCCCAATGGTCACTCTGACAGAGCTCCAGGAGAGATGGGAGAATCTTCCAGAAGGATAATCATCTCTGCAGCACTCCACCAATCAGGCCTTTATGGTAGAGTGGCCAGACAGAAGCCACTCCTCAGTAAAAAGCACATGGCAGCCCGCTTGGTGTTTTCCAAAAGGCATTTAAAGTACTCTCAGATCATGAGAAACGAGATTCTCTGGTCTGATGAAACCAAGATTGAACTCTTTGGCCTGAATGCCAAGCGTCACATCTGGAGGAAACCTGGCACCATCCCTACAATGAAGCATGGTGGCAGCATCATGCTGTGTGGATGTTTTACAGTGTCAGGGACTGGGACACTAGTCAGGATCGAGGGAAAGATGATCGGAGCAAAGTACAGAGAGATCCTTTACGAAAACCTGCTCCAGAGCGCTTAGGACCTCAGACTGGGGCGAAGGACAATGACCCTAAGCACACAGCCAAGACAACACAGGAGTGGCTTTGGGACAAGTCTCTGAATGTCCTTGAGTGACCCAGCCAGAGACCGGACTTTCACCCGATCAAACATCTCTGTAGAGACCTGAAAACAGCTGTGCAACGACACTACCCATCCAACCTGAGAGGTTGAGAGGATCTGCAGAGAAGAATGGGACAAACTCCCCAAATACAGGTGTGACAAGTTTTATACCCAAGAAGAATCAAGGCTGTAATCGCTGCCAAAGGTGCTTCAACAAAGTACTGAGTAAAGGGTCTGAATACTTACGTAATATTTAAGTTTAGAATTTTTTATAAAATTGCAGAAATGTCATAATGACAAAATGCTTTGTCATTATGGGGTATTGTGTGTAGATTGATGAGGGGGTAAAACGATTTAATCAATTTTAGAATAAGGCTGTAACTTAACAAAATGTGGAGAAAGTCAGTGCGTCTGAATACTTCCCGAAGGCATAAATCTGCTTGAAAATCTACCAATGATCAACAACCAATTTGACAGAGCTTGAACAATTTTGAAATGAATAGTGACAGGCATATTTACCCAGATAGACTCACAGCTGTAATTGCTGACAAAGGGGATTCTAACAGGTATTGATTCAGAGGATTAAATACTTATCTAATCAAGATATATTACGTTTTTTATGTTTCATACATTTTTATGTTTCATACCATTTTTTCTCCACTATGACTACAGTATTTTTTGTAGATCATTGACAAACAGTTACAATTAAATCAATTTTAATCCCTCTTTACAGAAAAATATGAAAAAAGTCAGGTGAATACTATCTGAAGGCACTGTATACCGTCTGTCCATAAACCTGTCTGCCGCCCAAGACAAAGGCTCCGACGCTGTTCTGAAGCTTTGTCTGAACGTCACTATGCCTCGCTTGCCATACGGTTTTGGAAACATGTAGAACTTAACTTTCACATCAGTGAGAAATAATAATAATACATAAAAAAATAGTTACTACACACCTTTACAGGGGCGGCAGGTAGCCTTGTGGTTTAAAGCGTTGGGCCAGTAACCGAAAGGTTGCTGGTTCAAATCCATGAGCCGACTAGGTGAGAAATCTGTCAATGTGCCCTTTGAGCAAGGCACTTAACCTTAGTTGCTTCTGCAAATCTCTGTCTATATGAGCGTCTGCTAAATGAATAAAACAATTAAATGTATAGCAGCAATATTGCCATGTTACAGCCCCTGTTTACGGAAGACAGAGTCGACCACCTGTTTTAATTAGCTATCGAAGTGTCTCTGAACACCTGTGTGTAATGGAAAAAGGGCGTCAGAATAGTGTTGTAACTGAAAATTACTGTCAACTGCAACTCTGTTAAAACTACTTTAAACAGTGTACAAGTAAGTGTATATTTTGCATTTGTGAAGTTATTTTGATTTGAGAATAGAGGGCTTTAAATTTCCAAAAATGTATCGCAAGCGAGGATTATTAACGTTTTCAAACGTTAAACAGAGCATCGGGATTGTAGTTAACATGGACCCTGCTGTGGTCTGTACCTTCAGCTGAGAACCCAAGAGTGGGAAGCTGTAAGTCCCTTTAGGCTAGCTCTTGAGAACCCAAGGATGGCCAATATCAAATGCCTATGTACACGATTATATCAAGACATCAATGTAGTATGAAATAAAATCCAGGACCAAAAATATGGCTCATGTTATCTGATGTGTCTCATACCTTATTGATGTGTTGAGTCTTTTTCCTTCCATTTACACACGCTCTTTGGATATTCAGGCCTGCATGCACAGTATCATCATAGCCATCAAATGTAAATGAACTGTCATAATGTAATACATACTTCAATGCTACTTGGTTTGTACAGTCGTGGCTAAAAGTTTTGAGAATGACACAAATATTAATTTCACAAAGTCTGCTGCCTCAGTTTGTATGATGGCAATTTGCATATACTCCAGAATGTTATGAAGAGTGATCAGATGAATTGCAATTGAATTGCAAAGTCCCTCGTTGCCATGCAAATGAACTGAATCCCAAAAAACATTTCCACTGCATTTCAGCCCTGCCACAAAAGGACCAGCTGATATCATGTCAGTGATTCTCTCGTTGACACAGGTGTGAGTGTTGACGAGGACAAGGCTGGAGATCACTCTGTCATGCTGATTGAGTTCGAATAACAGACTGGAAGCTTAAAAAGGAGGGTGGTGCTTGGAATCATTGTTCTTCCTCTGTCAAACATGGTTACCTGCAAGGAAACACGTGCCGTCATCATTACTTTGCACAAAAAGGGCTTCACAGGCAAGGATATTGCTGCCAGTAAGATTGCACCTAAATCAACCATTTATCGGATCAACAAGAACTTCAAGGAGAGCTGTTCAATTGTTGTGAAGAAGGCTTCAGGGCGCCCAAGAAAGTCCAGCAAGCGCCAGGACCGTCTCCTAAAGTTGATTCAGTTGCGGGATCGGGGCACCACCAGTACAGAGCTTGCTCAGGAATGGCAGCAGGCAGGTGTGAGTGCATCTGCACGCACAGTGAAGCAAAGACTTTTGGAGGATGGCCTGGTGTCAAGAAGTGCAGCAAAGAAGCCACTTCTCTCCAGGAGAAACATCAGGGACAGACTGATATTCTGCAAAAGGTACAGGGATTGGACTGCTGAGGACTGGGGTAAAGTCATTTTCTTTAATGAATTCCCTTTCCGATTGTTTGGGGCGTCCGGACAAAAGCTTGTCCGGAGAAGACAAGGCGAGCACATCCTCCGAGAGCAACTTCTCCCAACCATTCAGGAACAGTTTGGTGACAAACAATGCCTTTTCCAGTATGATGGAGCACCTTGCCATAAGGCAAAAGTGATAAGTAAGTGTCTCGGGGAACAAAACATCGATATTTTGAGTCCTTGGCCAGGAAACTCCCCAGACCTTAATCCCATTGAGAACTTGCGGTCAATCCTCATGAGGCGGATGGACAAACAAAACCCTACAAATTCTGACAAACTTCAAGCATTGATTATGCAAGAATGGGCTGTCATCAGTCAGGATGTGGCCCAGAAGTTAATTGACAGCATACCAGGGCGGATTGCAGAGGTCTTGAAAAAGAAGGGTCAACACTGCAAATATTGACTCTTTGCATCAACTTCATGTAATTGTCAATAAAATCCTTTGACACTTGTGAAATGCTTGTAATTATACTTCAGAATTCCATAGTAACATCTGTCAAAAAATATCTAAAGACACTGAAGCAGCAAACTTTGTGCAAATTAATATTTGTGTCATTCTCAAAACTTTTAGCCACGACTGTAGATGTAACAGGTTCCTGTGTTATCATTCAATGACAGAGCTGTTTTAAAGTTTTTGATTAGGCTATTGTGATGCATCTCTTTCTTGTCTTTTTCCATGTGTGTGCATCTCAGTTCACCCTCCCTCAGTCTGAGGCTATGAGAGGGAGAGAGGAGTCCCAGGCCTCACCATCATGCTACTTCTGAGAAGCAGGGATGACATTTTGGCTGCCAATACACAAGGTAGGACACACTGATGGACCTTTTTTATACTATCATTGTCTTACAGCAACTACCCACACAACCCATCTCATCCCTGAGTGTGTGTGTTAGTCACACACTGTAGTTTACACACTGGGGATACGGTATGTATGAGAGTTTGTCTCGTGTTGATATTCTTCTGCTCGTCTGTGAAACTGAGTCAACAACATCATCTCAAATTCTACAACATCTCCAGGTTTACACATTTTCGGTCTCCCATAAAACTGCAATCTCCAGCATAAACATATCAATGTGGAGGTGGTGGTAGTGGTGCAGGGTGAGACCTGCAGGCCTTGTGGTGGAAAGGGGCACAGGATTTTAGCGTGGTGAGCTTTTTGATCGATGGACTGCGTCAGTGTGTGAGCTTTACTTGGTTATTCAACCTGACCCAGCCGCTATTGACTACTGGCTTAATTTGCATGGCTCTACGGATATTGATCAAGCAATTAAAGGATTTGTTGAATGAGATTTTGTGACAAAAGGGTGTGCCCATCTGTGTGTATATTGAGTTCAGATTTTGTATGTAGGCCTATGTGTGTCTGTGTTTTGTAATGCGTGATAAGATGAAGAAGACATTTGTTCTTCCCTGAAGTCCGACTGAGATTGGGCTCGCTACGTATATGAATACAGAAACAGTAAATAATGGCCCATAAACAGCTATTACCAACCAGAGCCATTATCATATTTTTCATATTTTCCTCTTTGCAATGCGTTTAGCTCATCTCTCTCTCAATACTCATTCCCTCTCTCATATGCATCCTCCGACTCTCCCTATCATTTAGACTTTGAACGTACGCTCTCCCCCTTTTCCACCCTCCTATCGTCTTTTTCTCCGTGCACTGTTAATCGGGCGTGACTTTCAAGAGACTGAGCCACCATACTGAGTGTGAGACTGAGAAACTAAATTATTCTCTTACGGACTCTAGATGTGAGCACACTACAAATGCTATTACTACTATGACTGAAAAGCACCGCCCTTAACAACGGCCTTCTTTACTGTTCATGAAACACTCTATACTGTGTTACTAACGGTTGATGTTGCATTATTAGACCAAGCATTGATATAGAACATAACCAAATCAGCAATATTATTGAATAATATTATCAATTTCACTACTCCGTTTCAACTCCACTGACTTTTACATTGAGTGTGTTTAAGCCTTTTTAATAGCAATATTTTTTATACATGAGGCTATTAGGCCTAAATCCAATCATTTTTTTCTCTCTAATCTTTTATGAAGCTTAGGAACTAAACAGGACATTTTAGAATAATGGTTTGAATAAGGATATTGGTCTATCAGAATTCTAGTTCATATATCGGTTTTTAGGTCTTATCTATAGCTCATGTATACCTATTAAAAATGGGATTTCTTCTCTTTGTTGTATTACTGTAGCCTTTATCATTGCCATGCACGGTTATGTTTCAGTGCTCTGCGGCTTGGCTCTTGTGTTAGTCATTTTTCTTTTGACTGATGGAGAGAATGGTCCCGAAGCAGATGGAGAGCAAGATAATAGATTGCTATTTGAGCTGGTATAAAGGAAACCTTTTAAAATGGTGTTTTATTTTACCAAGTCATCAAAGCGGTTTAAAAATAGACTCTCGAGCAGCACTTACAGGTATGGATCCCAACACATGTCAGAGGTAGACATGCAGTGGCATATACAATACAATACAGCTACAACCTTTGATCTTGAAAATAGTCTGAAATATTCTAAAATAAGCACACTCTACCCTCCCCCTCACCATAAAACCTAATTAAAAGATAAAGGATGAGTAGGACTTACTACACATGGAGTTATGTATCTTGTCAATACCTTGACACCTGCTCCAGTGTTTTATACTGCTTTACCCTCTTTGCTGAATAGAAATAGAGAGAATGTTTCTTTCAACTTATCCATAAAAGGAGGCAAAATTGATATCCTGAAAGTTAGTTAGCATAAAGGAGGAGGGAAGGATAGTGAAGAGACTAAGACTATTCTTCAAGTTTCTGAAGATGAACATAGGCCTAGATATAGTAGATTTGGGAATAGAATGGCTATTGATTGTCTGTAGCTTATGTTTGATGGCTTGTGAGAGTATGGTGTTGGATCATCAACAATACTATTTCAATATTGTAGGCCTATTTATTCGGGGATATATAAAACATATAAAAACAAATGATTACTGTGTAGTCTTTCTAGGTTAGGATCTGTGGAATATATTCAACATCAATCTGGCTAATATCCAATTATTGAAGAATGTAGTGGCTGTTGTAGAATTATACGGAAACTATTGGCTTCAATAGGTTTTATTGCAGAGGTAATGCTATCAATGAATATTAATTGGATCTACCAGAATCACCTTTTTAGATTGACCTGACACATGTCAGGCTGAGCATAGAACTGACTGAATTGTCAACAGGAATCAATACACCTTCACTCATCCTTGTCTCCACAGAGGAACATAAGTCACCTGGAAAACTGCCTCGAGACCCAATCATTAGCTGAGCATTGAATTCCAACATTTGCTTTGGTGACATCTGTTACCTTCAGGCACTTCTTTGGATACTGCCGTGTCGAGACTTCAGAGGTGTATGTTGATGCTCCAGTTTCTGTATGTATGTATGGAAAAACCTACATGTACATAGCTTTGAACAGTTGTACAGTTGAAGTCGGAAGTTTACATACACCTTAGCCAAATACATTTAAACTCAGTTTTTTTTTACAATTCCTGACACTTAATCCTTGTAAAAAAAAATCCCTGTCTTAGGTCAGTTAGGATCACCACTTTATTTTAAGAATGTGAAATGTGAGAATAATAGTAGAGAGAATGATTTATTTCAGCTTGTATTTCTTTCATCGCATTCCCAGTGGGTCAGAAGTTTACATACACTCAATTAGTATTTGGTAGCATTGCCTTTAAATTGTCTAACTTGGGTCAAACGTTTTGGGTAGACTTCCACAAGCTTCCCACAATAAGTTGGGTGAATTTTGGACCATTCCTCCTGACAGAGCTGGGTAACGGTTTGTAGGCCTCCTTGCTCACAAATGCTTTTTCAGTTCTGCCCACAAATTTTCTATAGGATTGAAGTCAGGGTTTTGTGATGGCCACTCCAATACCTTGACTTTGTTGTCCTTAAGCCATTTTGCCACAACTTTGGAAGTATACTTGGGGTCATTGTTCATTTGAAAGACCCATTTGCGACCAAGCTTTAACTTCGTGACTGATGTCTTGAGATGTTGCTTCAATATATCCACAGAATTTTCCGTCCTCATGATGCCATCTATTATGTGAAGTGCACCAGTCCTTCCTGCAGCAAAGCACCCCCACAACATTATGCTGCCACCCTGTGCTTCACGGTTGGGATGGTGTTCTTTAAGCTTGCAAGCCTCCCCCCTTTTTCCTCCAAACATAATGATGGTCATTATGGCCAAACAGTTTTATTTTTGTTTTATCAGACTTAAGGACATTTCTCCCAAAAGTGCGATCTTTGTCCCCATGTGCAGTTGCAAACCGTAGTCTGGATTTTTTATGGCGGTTTTGGAGAAGTGGCTTCTTCCTTGCTGAGCGGCCATTCAGGTTATGTCGATATAGGACTCGTTTTACTGTGGTTATAGATACTTTTGTGCCTGTTTCCTCCAGCATCTTCACAAGGTCCTTTGCTGTTGTTCTGGGATTGATTTGCACTTTTCGCACCAAAGTCCGTTCATCTCTAGGAGACAGAACGTGTCTCCTTCCTGAGCGGTATGACGGCTGTGTGGTCCCATGGTGTTTATACTTGCGTACTATTGTTTGTACAGATGAACGTGGCACCTTCAGGCCATTGGAAAGTACTCCCAAGGATGAACTAGACTTGTGGAGGTCTACAATTGTTTTTCTGAGTTCTTGATTGATTTCTTTTGATTTTCCCATGATGTCAAGCAAGATGCATTGAGTTTGAAGGTAGGCCTTGAAATACATCCCGAGGTACACCTCCAATTGACTCAAATGATGTCATTTAGCCTATCAGAAACTTCTAAAGCCATGACATCATTTTCTGGAATTTTCAAAGCTGTTTAAAGGCACAGTCAACATAGTGTATGTAAACTTCTGTCCCACTGGAATTGTGATACAGTGAAATAATCTGTCTGTAACCAATTGTTGGAAACTTTACTCGTGTCATGCATAAAGTAGATGTCCTAACCGACTTGCCAAAACTATAGTTTGTTAGTAAGAAATTTGTGGAAGGGCTGAAAACGAGTTTTAAAGACTCCAACCTAAGTGTATGTAAACTTCCGACTTCAACTGAACCTATTTTCCTCTCCACCCAAAGGCTGTGGTGTTTTTATGTGTGAAGAATGTTTTCTTCTCATTCTGCTGTACAATGCTGATGTAGGTCGGCATCTTTAGATATCTCTATATATCAACACAGCAATGATGTTATTACTCAGCAATGATGTTATTACTCAGCAATGAAGTTGGAGTGCTGGACATACAAATCCAGGCCTTGCTGCATGTAACTTGAGCCACCGGGAGTTTGTTTTATTCAAATGTCCCACACGTATTTGAAGTAACAAAAATGTTCACAGACTAACCACAGCTTTAAAGTGAACACTCTGTTTGAATATGCCAGGATAAGTTCTATATTTGCTGTATGGGATTACCTTTGCTTTTTCTACGGTCATAAATCTTACAAACGTGAAAGTAATGTTATTCAACATTTTTACATTTGCTTAACTACAGAGGCAGTGGTCTCTGGGTAGAAATTCAAGCTTTGAGATGGACTGTGGTTTAATTCATCCTATCATTGAAATAGTCTATTTTCCTAGATGCAATAGTCCACATACAGTATTTTGTACATTACTCTGTGTTCTGATACATTATAAGGTTGCCATATCCACCAAGCAAAACATTTACATTCCCAAAAGCCCGTTTGTGATGTCACAGTCATGAAATGTACAATACAAATATACCAAGTGAGTGACCCTTGTCCATCATGAAGTGCAGGTTTTTCTGAGAGGCTAACACTGCCATAGTCCAGCCTCTCCTCCCACTGGTATTGAAATGTCATAGTTAATGGACACTTTGCTGGAGTAACCCCGCCAGCCAGCAACCCCTGCCACCCTAAGGAGTCAGAGGGATTGATGTGACTAGTAGATAATATTAGAAGTTATTGATTGGACTGGGTTAGGGAAAATTGCCCCCAGGAGTTTTTCTAGCAAACTCCCTAGCACAACTGCCAATAGGAACCTAATTCTCCCCTGAGAGATTACCATCCAGTTACTGTCAAGTTACTGATTACTGAAGCCGAACATGGTTGAGAGCTAATGAATATTGTTTATCAAGGTTGGATTATAAAAGCACAGCACCACCGCTTTGCCCTGTGGATGTCACCCTCCCACAGATTCATTTGCACAGATTTAGTCTAACCACTGTATTACAGGGAACACTCAGTTTCTCTTGTCATTTTCTATTTAGTCACAACCGCTGCTTATCTGCAACGTAACTGAGTTTCAAACCCCAGGTTGAATACATGCAATATTTTCAGTATTTCATTTAGATTTTCCCTCTCCTGACTTTTTTAAAATCTGGGAAGCAAACTGAATAATTGTCAGAACTTATTTAGAATCTCTTCTCAACCGCCGCTCAGCCATGCAAGCGACAAATTTCAAACACAGTGGCTGCTTAAACACCTCAGTGCAAAGTGTCCCAAATTCAACAAAGTTAAACTGCCAGGTAATGTGGATTACCTGCTACATAGTTTCTGGGACACACGTCCCCTTGATAAATACAGACGGTACTCACTTCACACCCCTTGACTTTTTCCACATTGTGCTATTTTACAGCCTGAATTTAAAGTGTATTGCATTTCGATGTTTTTTGTCACTGGCTTGCACACAATACCTCTGTCACGCCCTGACCTTTAGAGAGTCTATTTGGTTAGGTCAGGGTGTGATGTGGGGTGGTCATTCTATTTTTAGTTTTCTAGGTTTCTTTATTTCTTTGTTTTGGCCGGGTATGGTTCTCAATCAGGGAGAGCTGTTTATCGTTGTCTCTGATTGGGAATCATACTTAGGTAGCCCTTTTTCCCTCCGTTCAGTGTGGTTAGTTGACTTTGTTTGTGGCACTTTGCCCTGTAAGCTTCACGGTTGTTTCTTTCGTTTGTTGTTTTGTTGGCGACATTTTAAAATATAATAAAATGTACGCTCACCACGCTGCACTTTGGTCTACTTCCAATGACACCCGTGACAACCTCATCATGTCAAAGTGGAATTATGTTTTTCAACATTTTTACTAATTAATAAAAAATGAAAAGCTGAAATGTCTTGAGTCAATAACTCAAGCCTGAATAACTCAAGCCTAAATACTTAGGAAGTCATAATAAATGACATAGACTCACTCTGTGTGCAATAATAGTGAACGACTACTTCATCTCTGTACCCCACACATACAATTATCTGTAAGGTCCCTCAGTCGAGCAGTGAACCACAAAGATTCGTTTTTTTCCCCAAGGCCTCACAAAGAAGGGCATCTATTGGTAGATGGGGGAAAAAAAACAGACATTGAATATCCCTTTGAGCATGGTGAAGTTACTAATTACACTTTGAATGATGTATCAATAATACACCCAGTCACTACAAAGATACAGATGTCCTTCCTATCTCAGTTGCCGGAGAGGAAGGAAACCGCTCAGGAATACGAGGCCAATGGTGACTTAAAAACAGTTACGGAGTTGAACGGCTGTGATAGGAGAAAAGTTAGGATGGATTAACAACATTGTGCAGTAGTAACTCTACAATAGTAACCTAATTGACAGAGTGAAGAAAGCCTGTATAGAATAAAACATATTCCAAAACGATTGGCACTAAAGTAATACTGCAAAAAATGCTGCAAAGCAATTAACCTTTTGTCCTTAATACAAAGTGTTATGTTTGGGCCAAATCCAAAACAATACATTACGGAGTACCACTCTCCATATTTTCAAGCATAGTGGTGAATTCATCATGTTATGGGTGTGCTTGTAATTGTTAAGGACTGGGGACTTTTTCAGGATAATTTTTTTTAATGAAATGGCGCTAAGAACAGGCAAAATTCTAAAGGGCAACCTTGTTCAGTCTGCTTTCCACCAGACACTGGTGATGAATGCACCTTTCAGCAGGACAATAACCTAAAACACAAGGCCAAATCTACACTGGAGTTGCTTACCAAGAAGACTGTGAATGTTCCTGAGTGGCTGAGTTACAGTTTTGACTTAAATTTGCCTGAAAGTGATTGTCTAGCAATGATCAACAACCAATTTGACAGAGCTTAAAGAATTTTGAAAATAATAATGGGAAAATGTTGCACAATCCAGGTGTGGAAATCTCTTAGAATTTACCCAGAAAGACACAGCTGTAATCACTGCCAAATGTGATTCTAACATGTATTAACGCAGGGGGTTGAATAGTTATCTAGTCAAGATATATTAGTGTTTTATTAGTGTTTAAAAAAATATTTTTTATACTAATGTTAGAATTTGTAGGGATGTGAATTCTGAAGGCACTGTATAATATCTCCATTATTGTCCTGTAACATCTTCCAATACTGGAACTAGGGAGTTTTCTGTCAGGCGTGTCAGCGAGCGTGAATGTATGTGGGTATCAATGTATCAGTGTTTGTCTATGTTACAGTTGGCATCGGCAGTGAACAGCTTGGCAATTAATTAACCATGACCAGAGAGGAATGGTGGGGGGCAAAGGGGAGGGGAGGGGGGGGGGGGTTGAATTAAAGATGGTGGCTGAGTGGAGAGCTGGGAGGAGGTGCAGTGAGGGAGGTATGAGGGCGGATGGGGTGGAGAACACAAACTGTAAATAACTCTCCTATAAGAAGACGATGGGGTGCTAAATGAAGCCACAACCACAAATATTTACCACCTAGTATTCTGAGACAATTAGGCCACGTTCACACCAGCAGACCCTGATACGTTCACATCGGCAGACAGACCCTGATAAGTTCACACCGCCAGACCCTGATACATTAACACCGCAGGACCCTGATACATTCACAATGCCAGACCCTGATACGTTCACACCGCCAGACCCTGATACGTTCACACCGCCAGACCCTGATACGTTCACACCTCCAGACCCTGATACGTTCACACCGCCAGACCCTGATAAGTTCACACCGCCAGACCCTGATAACTTCACACCGCCAGACCCTGATACGTTCACACCGCCAGACCCTGATACATTAACACCGCAGGACCCTGATACATTCACAATGCAAGACCCTGATACGTTCATACCGGCAGACCATGATACGTTCACACCGCCAGACCCTGATAGTTTCACACCGCCAGACCCTGATACATTAACACCGCAGGACCCTGATACATTCACAATGCAAGACCCTGATACGTTCATACCGGCAGACCATGATACGTTCACACCGCCAGACCCTGATACGTTCACACCGCCAGACCATGATACATTTACACCGGCAGACCCTGATACATTCACACCGGCAGACCCTGATACGTTCACAACGCCAGATCCTGATACGTTCACACCGCCAGACCCTGATACGTTCACACCGCCAGACCCTGATACGTTCACACCGGCAGACCCTGATACGTTCACACCGGCAGACCCCGATACGTTCACACCGCCAGACCCTGATACGTTCACACCGCCAGACCCTGATACGTTCACACCGCCAGACCCTAATACGTTCACACCGCCAGACCCTGATACGTTCACACCGCCAGACCCTAATACGTTCACACCGCCAGACCCTGATACGTTCACACCGCCAGACCCTGATACGTTCACACCGCCAGACCCTGATACGTTCACACCGGCAGACCCTGATACGTTCACACCGCCAGACCCTGATACGTTCACACCGCCAGACCCTGATACGTTCACACCGCCAGACCCTGATACGTTCCCACCGCCAGACCCTGATACGTTCACACCGCCAGACCCTGATACGTTCCCACCGGCAGACCATGATACGTTCACACCGCCAGACCCTGATACGTTCACACCGCCAGACCCTGATACGTTCCCACCGGCAGACCATGATACGTTCACACCGCCAGACCCTGATACGTTCACACCGCCAGACCCTGATACGTTCCCACCGGCAGACCATGATACGTTCACACCGCCAGATCCTGATACGTTCACACCGCCAGACCCTGATACGTTCACACCGGCAGACCCTGATACGTTCACACCGGCAGACCCTGATAAGTTCACACCGCCAGACCCTGATACGTTCACACCGGCAGACCCTGATACGTTCCCACCGCCAGACCCTGATACGTTCCCACCGCCAGACCCTGATACGTTCCCACCGCCAGACCCTGATACGTTCCCACCGCCAGACCATGATACGTTCACACCGGCAGACCCTGATACGTTCACACCGCCAGACCCTGTAACGTTCACACCGCCAGACCCTGATACGTTCCCACTGCCAGACCCTGATACGTTCCCACCGCCAGACCATGATACGTTCACACCGCCAGACCCTGATACGTTCACACCGCCAGACCCTGATACGTTCACACCGCCAGACCCTGATACGTTCACACCGCCAGACCCTGATACGTTCACACCGCCAGACCCTGATACGTTCCCACCGGCAGACCATGATACGTTCACACCGCCAGACCCTGATACGTTCACACCGGCAGACCCTGATACGTTCACACCGGCAGACCCTGATACGTTCACACCGGCAGACCCTGATACGTTCACACCGCCAGACCCTGATACGTTCCCACCGGCAGACCATGATACGTTCACACCGCCAGACCCTGATACGTTCACACCGCCAGACCCTGATACGTTCACACCGCCAGACCCTGATACGTTCACACCGGCAGACCCTGATACGTTCACACCGGCAGACCCTGATACGTTCACACCGGCAGACCCTGATACGTTCACACCGCCAGACCCTGATACGTTCACACCGCCAGACCCTGATACATTCACACCGCCAGACCCTGATACGTTCACACCGCCAGACCCTGATACGTTCCCACCGCCAGACCCTGATACGTTCACACCGCCAGACCCTGATACGTTCACACCGCCAGACCCTGATACGTTCACACCGCCAGACCCTGATACGTTCACACCGCCAGACCCTGATACGTTCACACCGCCAGACCCTGATGGCACACTCATTAAGTGTGTGAGAGATAGAGTGTTTTGTGACTCAAGGAGTAGAGAGAAGGTGGACTACATAGCTACCACCATAGCACTAGCCTAATGATCCTTCTACCCATCCAGTCATTTAAGATCAATGGACACACACTGTGAGTGTGGGATAGATGGCCTCTTCTGGCTCAAACCTCCAGGACAAGAAAGACGTGGTATATTGCATCGTGTCGACCGTGATAAAGATCAGTCAAGACCAATGTGAAGATATGAGGGAGAGTTGTGGATGGATGTGATCAGTGGCTCTAGAGTAACACACGCCTAAAGCCAGTAGAAAATGTTCAAAAGATCTTAAAGCTTTGCACAGGTGAACGAAATATGGCTGAAGCCTAATGATGATTTACATAAGAGTTGGCACCATATACCCTCTAAAAGTTCTTAAAGGTCAATGGACACTATCTAACAAGGCCATACAAAAGCATGCATAAGACACGTAAGAAACGCTTCGAAGACTTGACACCCTGCTATTCTGCTTTCATTCAAATTTACATGTATGATGTCCAATTAAAGGTATACCCTGGGTTTACTGAGGAGAGGGCTCATTCCTGGTGGTGGTTGGCTCCAGCTCCCCCAGCCCCCCCAGAGCTGAGTCAGGAGTCTGTGGAGCCCGGCTGCATGCTAGAGGACCAGCCCCTGGGCAGCGGGCCGATCAGCCACCTTTCATGTTACTGCCATTGATTGGGCTTGAGGAGGAGAATTGATGTGTCTTATGAAGTCGGGGATACGAGGAACAGAATCCCCCATGGCTCCTTAGGGCACGAGCTACCAAGCCCTGATCTACAGTAGATACCGTGTTTGTGTCCATTTGTCCGAGGTAAAGGATGTGTAATTGAGAAGGCAGTATGGTTAAAGATGACTGGCTGGGGTAGTGTGTGAGTGTGTTTCTACATGTTCATTACCTAAGGTAAGGGCATTATATAGTGTACATAAATTGATTATTGCATTGTATACGTATGCATCAGTCAAAGTGTGGGTGTGTGTGTCTGTGTGTGTGTCTGTGTGTGTGTGTGTCTGTGTGTGTGTGTGTGTGTGTCTGTGTGTGTGTCTGTGTGTGTGTCTGTGTGTGTCTGTGTGTGCTTGTTTATGGCTGTGTGTTTGGCTGTGGTCTGCATCACCAGTGTGTGTGTATGTGTGTGGGTGTGTGTGTCTGTGTGTGTGTCTGTGTGTGTCTGTGTGTGCTTGTTTATGTTAGTGTGTTTGGCTGTGGTCTGCATCACCAGTGTGTGTGTCTGTGTGTGTGTCTGTGTGTGCTTGTTTATGTCTGTGTGTTTGGCTGTGGTCTGCATCACCAGTGTGTGCCAAACCTTAACGAATCCCTCAGTGAGAGTGACTAAGGAAGGGAGATGTGGAGAAGACAAGGGGGAATGAAAATAGAGAAAAGGTGCAGTTACACACACATTCACACACACGGTAAAACATCTGACCTGTACTGTGAGCAGAATGGGGGGAAAATCCCCAAAAAGTGCAGTGAGCTATATAGAGAGGAAAGTAAGGAATAAGGGAAGTTGAAATGTACTTTAAACTTTTCCTAGTTCCATTTTACCCCTGAATACGCATTCTTATCCTTTCTCCTCTGTCCTGCCACCATTCTCTTTTTCACACTGTTCCCTCTCTTATTTTCTTCTGTCCCTTATGTGTATCACAGCTCTGATCTACCGTTGGTCCTGCATCTCTATTTTTATAACTTTCTCTCTTTCATTCAATCTGCCTCCCTCTCTTGCCAGCACACTCGCTCTCTCTCACCGTTTTTAATTAAAATCTCTCTGCATCAAGGGATTCCGTTGTAGCTGTGATTTAAATGAGAGGGTGACATAAACCTGACATTACTGTCAGACCGAAGCAAATTCCATCAATTCATGTGAAATTTGCTGCACTGGCCATTCTCCAATGGTGTCTGTTATATACATATATACACACTGCATATCATTTTTTCCCCATACTATTCTTTTTTAAAACAAACTTGCCAAAGCAACTCTGTAATGAAATGTTACCACACACACTGCCTGCCTACTGTACCACCTTGCTGTGTGAAACAAAGCACTTTTCCCCCTCCTAGGCATTTTGCCCACCACCTTCCCCTCACCCCTTCACCCACTGTGGACTCAGTCTTGGGTGGATGAGGTTGGGTCTTAATAAATCAGCATGTTACCACCGGCGCTAAGGCTAGTTTTTAATTAAAACTGTGAGTCAGTCCAGCTGTATTATGAATTGTACTCTGCCAGGAGTGAATAAAACATCACTTCTCTCCTACATTTTTTCTGAGAGTTGTGTGCGCTGTGCTGACAGTGTTATGAAAGAGTCTGTGGAGCTTAGTGCTTGCATAAAAATAATAACTCAATAGTGAGGCCCACAGCCATTAGGGTCAACACCATTATATTACACAAACAGCTACAAGGGCTTTAGCGCTGCTGCTAGGCCAGAGTGACGTAGACACACAGGTTTCACATCGTGACACTTTGATGATGTTTAAAGTTGTGTCAGTTGATGATACCAAAACACTTTCACACACAGCATGATTATTATGATGCTGATGATCAGGTACTCTTGTCCGCTGGCTATTTTCAACACATGACTAATGTGAAACATTTGCTTTTCAAACACAAACAATTGCTCCATATATTTAGGGCCATTCATAAAATGAGTGAGAAGGGGAACTTATTCTCCACCTTTCCCTTTTGATGGGCAGAAATTAAATAAATACCGTCTATGAATATCTTTATATGCAAAACTGTGTTTTTTTTTAAAGCTCCTCTTGAAAGTATCACAAGGTTGAAGCGTAACAACTTGCCTACTTCAATGGCCCTTATTGCTAATTTATGACCTTTTGGTGTCTGTGAGTACAACTGACACCGTCCCAGAGAGAGCAGGGATGAGCCAGCAGATGAAAATTAGCCCCGTGGAGCATAGCGAATAGGAAGCGCTTCATGAATTCATTCAGAGGATGACTAACTGCAATTCAATCTTACAGCTTTTCACAAGCAAACTTATGAATGCTAATTGTTTCATAATTGAAGGTGTTGGCGGACTCACTTCACTGACTGTGGTGATGCAAATGAAGCCCTCTGGCACTCGTAACTACTGCCACAGAAAACTCAGGCGGGTTTAACCTGGTGGGACTCACATCACCTTTTGCACACAGGCCTCTATGTTTGTACCGTCATTTGCGTTTATTTGCATATATGAATATACTATAGGTAAGCTGTTCCATTTGGTATGTAACTAAATTATATGAAAAGTTTTGTTCTGTACAGCTAGCTATGAATCGTCAGCCTATATACTGTGTGGCAATACAGTGCAATTACTCACCATTATTTAATTGGCTTTCTTTTTCTAGATGATATCTTGATAATGAGTACAGAAAGTACGTTGTCAAAGATATTCCACATTGTGTTGTGCTTCTTATCATTGCTTGATTTGGACTGAAATAGGTGCTGGTACTGTTAATATTTAGATGCAGGAGCTCCAGGATACTTTTGAGCTAATATTCTGTAGGAGCAACAGGAGCACAAGCAGTAGAAAATAGGAGGTTTCGCCCAGGTCACGCATTGCTTCTTATACAGTAGTTAATGGAGGTGGAACACTCCGAACACTCCGAACAAAGTGTGTTTGATTTAAATATTATGATAGTTGTCACACAGGTACCATGTTGGAATGACAGCTCTGGATGTGGTGGTGCTGTTGACGGAGCTGAGGCTTACTCTGCGGCGTGCCTCGTGGCTGAGTGCTGGGTGGGATTAAACACGGGACATCTATTGGGAAGAGCTCCTAGATGTCATTATCCTCGTGGGGAGTCTCATCATTGGCTGGGAGCGGTGACGCACGCGGCCCTGGAAGACGGCTGGAGACAGGCATGACAGCCGTACGTACGCCTGCAAGAAATAGTGATGATCATGCATAAAAACAACGGTGGAAAAGAGATACTGTACTGGAATCCGAGTCTCCAGCGACTCACGAGGGTTTAAACATGCTGCCAAAACAGATGCTCCAGCGCTGAATTACACCCTTTAATAATGTAACCTCTCTCACACCTTTGCAAAATGTGCCGTAGTCTCCAAATGACATGTCCCATGAATTAATGCCATTAATTAATTAAAATCCAATAATTAAAACGTTAAATTAATACTTTACGCTCAGTGTTTGAGATCAATTGACAATCTTTACCATGGCACTTTGAGATTTATTTTAAACTGCAAAACCCTTACGCACCACTGCACTTTGTATACCAGGCTTCTCTAGTCACTCGTAGGCTCAGTCACTGGTATACTTTTATTTACAAAGCCATTTTGGGTTTACTACCTTTTTACTTGTGCATTTTTATTGTTCAGAAATGTGGTGAGTACTCTCTTCGTTCGCTGGACTTTATCCTGCTAACTGTTCCAAATGTCCGAACTGAATTTGGTAAAAGGGCTTTTATGTACTCTGTGCCATCGTCTTGGAACACCTTACAAAATACTTTTAAACTGGAAGAACTTGTCCCAATTGGTGTTTTTAAATCACTGATGAAGGATTTTGAGGCTGATTCCCTGACCTGTCAATGTTTTTAATTTGCTGTTTTATACTCTTCTGAATTCAATGGTTTTTACTAGATTACTTGTAGTTTTTCATGTTGTCTGTCTGTAATTTTTTTGTAATGACTTGGTGCTGTCTATCTTGGCCAGGGCGCTCTTGAAAAATAGATTTTAATCTCAATGAGCCCTTCCTGGTTAAATAAAGGTTAAATAAATACATTAAAATTCAAATTAAATCCATCATTCACCTGAGTGGAGAACAAAGTAACTTATTCATCTCTTACCATTTTAGAAGATTGAAACGTGAGGAATTTGATACAGGTCAGGTGATAGCTGCTGTTATTGCTCTGGTACAGTAAACAGCAGCTATCACACACTATACTGAAGAACCCTGGTCACCATCCATTCAATCTGTAACCAAAGCAATATTACAGTCCAAGCCTCTTGAAAGTCAGTTAGGACACTGTATCTATGCACTCAATAAGTGAACTAGTTAGGACACTGTATCTATGCAGTCAATAAGTGAACTAGTTAGGACACTGTATCTATGCACTCAATAAGTGAACTAGTTAGGACACTGTATCTATGCAGTCAATAAGTGAACTAGTTAGGACACTGTATCTATGCAGTCAATAAGTGAACTAGTTAAGACACTGTATCTATGCAGTCAATAAGTGAACTAGTTAGGACACTGTATCTATGTAGTCAATAAGTGAACTTTTTCGAAACCGTAGTAGCCATTGGGAAGAGAATAGAGTTGTCATCCTCAATTGTTAGTTTGTTGTACAGTAAGTCTAAGTATCACAAGTCTGGGATGTTTTGTCCCTTTGTCCCTTCGTCCTCTGGCTTTACAGGGGTGTAAATGCAGACAGACATGGACACCACAGTACTGAACTGGATCAGGTTGTGCTCTTACCTAAGCATATTTCAGGGTACCATTTTGATTCATTTGACTGTACACAAGAGCTGTTGGTTTTCACTCATGGGAGGCAGATTTTGAGCGCGTATCTATATCCCCATATCTTCTTTTAAGCAACTGCTGCAGCACCAAATTCAATTCAGACCATTTATATCCCTGCATGCAAGGAGGACAAATACAATATTTTCAAACTGTTGTCTCTCTTTCACACACACGCACGCACACGTACGCACACGCACACACACATGCACACAAAGGAAATACCCTGCACACCTACTAATCCAAAGGCAGGATCCTGGTTCCAAAAATAACAGCTTGGAATGAGATGGATGGAGGAGGACAGATTATTGCGGCTCTGGTCCGTGAAAAGCTGTCAATAAAAGACATTTAAAGTGATTACCGGGCCGTTATTGGCACGGGGGTCACTCTGGTTTTCTCACTATTCCAAAAGGCAACACTTTGAAATCATACACACCTGTAAAGGATGTTTAAAATGGAAATAGGCCAGCTGAAGTGGAATTGTTCACGTACACTGATAAGCATATGGGGGCAGTGAGCCCACAAGTCAGGGAGGAGATGAACTTTTCTCCTCCAATCAGAAGAGTGGGTGTTAATAGAAATCTAAGAGTTATTACAGGACCAACTGCTTACCTTCATGGTTGTGTCAAAACACATTACACAACTTCAGGCATTGTTCAGTACTTTTCTCCTTCAAGACACTTGATATTCAAAGACAAGCCACAGATATTGGGTTTCGTGCACATGCCAGTGTGGCAGAAATTATCTTTTGTCCCTATTTGCCAATTTCTTGCATATTGCACATATTATGAAAATCGAATCCTTCTCCACCTGAAAACAGATTAAGATGCAAACTTCATGGCTTCTTTTGGAGAAAATGTTGGGTCTTTGACACAATTTCTCAGTACTGCAGTACAAGTTCCGGGCAAAGACAGTGTATGAATACACAGGTCATAAACAGTTTAGACGTGTTGTTGTCCTCCGCACTCTCCTAAATATCAAAGCAGATAATAAAAATGACATATTGTATTTGTTCTTCGTATTCATGCAAATATCCCGCCTGTCAGGCCTGACACATAATGAGAAGAGAGAGAAAGAGAGCGATTGGCACTCCAACATCCTCTCTCTTGAAATAGACACCATTATACACTCAATGACTCTCGGTAAACATGTGAATGTATGCTTGGCTGTGTATGGTAATGAGGGGGATGTGAGTGGCTGCTGCGGAACATCACGTCCAGACCTCAGGTTCAAATAGACCCGCCTCTTCCTCCCCAGCAGCCAGCTAAAGGCCATGCGTGTACTTTTCCACTAGAGCCAACATAGTTCACTCCTCTCAGCGGTTTGGCCCTGTGTTCTAGGGGCCAGCTCATCCCCTCAGGGACCTGATAGTACATGCTGCTGTCACAGACAAACCTCACCTTTTAGATAATACTGGGAGTCAATATTCCCCTGTATTGTATACTTTGCCCAATATCACTTGTGTTGTGACTGTAGAAAGCAAATGCGCATTAATTATAAATGAAAGCTTTTGATCGCTTCTCCGTATTATGAATTTCCAGGAAACACAACAGCACGGCCCCGTGTGTGTGTGTGTGTGTGTGTGTGTGTGTGTGTGTGTGTGTGTGTGTGTGTGTGTGTGTGTGTGTGTGTGTGTGTGTGTGTGTGTGTGTGTGTGTGTGTGTGTGTGTGTGTGTGTGTGTGTGTGTGTGTGTGTGTGTGTGTGTGTGTAGAGGTGTGTGTGTGTGTGTGTACACGAGACAGAGAGCGCACCGTGCTACTGTTATTTTGTATGTACGGCTGTCTTTTGCCAGTGTGATGGCATTCTATTACAGTACCAGTCAAAAGTTTGGACACACCTACTCAATCAAGGGTTTATCTTTATTTTTACTATTTTCTATACTGTATGGTAGTAACCAAAAAAAGTGTTAAACAAATCAAAATATATTTTATATTTGAGATTCTTCAAAGTAGCCGCCCTTTTCCTTGATGACAGCTTTGCAAACTCTCGGCATTCTCTCAACCAGCTTCGTGAGGTAGTCACTTGGAATGCATGTCAATTAACAGGTGTGCCTTGTTAAAAGTTAATTTGTGGAATTTCTTTCCTTCTTCATGTGTTAGAGCCAATCAGTTGTGTTGTGACAAGGTAGGGGTGGTATACAGAAGATAGCCCTATTTGGTAAAAGACCATGTCCATATTATGGCAACAACAGGTCAAATAAACAAAGAGAAACGACAATCCATCATTACTTTAAGACATGAAGGTCAGTCAATACGGAACATTTCAAGAACTTTGAAGCGTGGAGGAGGACGTGGGATGGTGTGGGGGTGCTCTGCTGGTGACACTGTCAGTGATTCATTTAGAATTTGAGGCAGATTTAACCAGCATGGTTACCATAGCATTCTGCAGTGATACGCCATCCCCTCTGGTTTGGGCTTAGTGGGACTATCATTGTTTTTTCAGCAGGACAATGACCCAAAACACACCTCCAGGCTGTGTAAGGTCGTTTTGACCAAGGAGAGTGATGGAGTGCTGCATCAGATGACCTGGCCTCCACAATCACTCGACCTCAACCCAATTGAGGTGGTTTGGGATGAGTTGGACCGCAGAGTGACGGAAAGGCAGCCAACAAGTGCTCAGCATATGTGGGAACTCCTTCAAGACTGTTGGAAAAGCATTCCTCATGAAGCTTGTTGAGAGAATGCCAAGAGTGTGCAAAGCTGTTATCAAGGCAAGAGTGGCTACTTTGCAGAATCTAAAATCTAAAATAGATGTTGATTTTTGTAACACTTTTTTGATTTCTGTATGATTCCATATGTGTTATTTCATTGTTTTGATGTCTTCACTATTTTTCTAAAATGTAGAAAATAGTAAAAATAAAGAAAAACCCTTGAGTGAGTAGGTGTGTCCAAACTTTTGACTGGTACTCTATGTCAGTGCGTAAACGTGAGTGCCCGTCTAATATCTGGGCTATTTTGACAAGGCATGCTCGCCACCACCACCCCGGCCCCGTGCTAGTTGTAGTTGTGTGATTTATGGCTGACGAAGGCGTCCAATTACAGAGCCATAATATCCACGTCATGCCTCATATCCTAACAGTGTCTCTACATCAGTTGAGCCATGTTAGCCCAAGCTTTCATTAATGACAATTACACGTTTTATAGTCCATTTAGTCCCACTTATTACCTGGGGTTATTCAGGGAGGTAACCACCAGTAGCAGTCGGCAGACATTCCTAATTAGTCAATCGTTTGGATGCAGTGTTGGGTGGGGTTCTAGTCGCATGGGCCGGGCGCTGCAGAGTTTAGCCCCTAGGCTGGTATCAGTGTGGGAGCCTATCTAGGGGTCCATCGGTGTGTAATAGATATCGCAGTGTGCTTTGGTGCGTTAAATAAACCAAATGGTGCGTGAGACATGTCTTCAGGGCTTGCTGTGCGGTCTTCTCTTAGACTTCTCATTCTATTATGTGATCAACCTTTGTGTGCTTTAAGTGCCGTTCTGGGAATTATAGAACTTCATGGGTTCATCATCTGAATGGACATTGTGTATACAGTAAATGTGTAATATGTGCCTGTGTATGTTGCTGTGTAAAATGTGTCTATGTTAATTTGCCCATGAAAATAATCGTGTAAAATGGACCCATTGCAAGGGTGCATTGATTGCTTATCAGAGGGGAATGGGCAGTGTGTGTGTGTGTGTGCGTGTGTGCGTATGTGCGTTTGTGCGTGTGTGTGTGTGTGTCTCCGTATATATCTCTGTGTCCATCAACAGTGTGTGGAGAAGCCTATGCTAATTGTTGCCATGGAAACTGAGTGCTGCTAGAGAAGTACAGATTCAAAGGGAGCATCTCCCCCCTCTCTCTTTCTTCCTTTTCCTCCCCCTCTCTCTCCCATCCCTCTTTCTTTTCTCAGTCTATCTGCTGCCATTCCCCTCATTCATTCAGTCTCCTCTTCCCTCTCATTGCTTTCCATCAAGGCCCACTCCAGCTGCCTATCCTCCCTCTCTTACTCTTTCTCTCACCTCCTCCATTCTCTCTCCATGAATCTCTTTCTCTGTCTCTTGGTGTCCCTCCACCTCCTCATATGCCTTACTTTTAGCAGATTGTCTGTATTTCTATTCTCTATTTTCCTCTGTCACTCTTCTCTGTCCCTCCCTCCCTCCCTCCCCTGCTCCCTCTCCCTCTCTCTTTAGAGGAGTGTACAATTGGCAATTAACACAGGGACCTGTAATTAGTGCTGACGAACCTCCAGCAATTAGTTATCCTAAAGAAGTATTTTTGTCATCTCTACACACCTCCCCCTTCCATCCCCCAGCCTCTCAATCTCTCCTCTCTCTCTTTCCCTCTATCCTGCTCACTGTCTCGTTCCTATAGGGTTTGTTTGTTCAGGATTTTTCTTTTTACTCCCTCTGCCTTTTAAACTTTTGCTTTTGTTCCACGGTGAGTGTGCACACACACTCCATGGTGCTTACACGCACGCACGCACGCACACACACACACACACACACTTACACACACACACACTCCATGGTGCTTACACGCACGCACGCACGCACACACACACACACACACACACACACACACACACACGCTATTACAACCATCCCCACAATATTTAGGAGCCGCTGATATGCACACTCACCTACCCACAAATATCACCCCCCCCCCCCCCCCCATAAGTGTTCAACTCCCCTGTTATTGTAATGGTGATAGGTTAGGTTAGAATGTCTTGGGGTATGATATTTGTGCGTCTAACTTTCTCACTCACCATTATTCACTCATCATTCAGGATTTTCTGTAATCATGGTAGCATTCACATCCATGTAGAAGTGTTTAGAAACGTATTCTATTCTTATTTTCAATTAAAGTGACTCCAAAATGACACAAACCAAAACAAACTTTGTAGAGTCATGTAATCATTGCGTGATATGAATATGGGACAGAGTATTTAACTTTATACTATTTTAATACATATGTAAGTGAATTTGTCCCAATAATTTTGCTCCCCTAAAATGGGGGGACTCTATACATGAAGTGCTGTAATTTCAAAATGAAATAAAGTGCACTAACGCAAAAATACCCTAAAATGAAGGCTGGCGGTCTGCACTTTAACCCCATCACTATTGTCTGCTGGAGTACAGAGCCAAAACAACATAACATGTCCCAATACTTTTGGAGCTCACTGTATAGTTTTTCAAATAGGATATGTTTAACTACTTATTCTTCTCACTTTGTGTCATTCTCTCTCTCTTCTTCCGTCCCTCAGCCCCCCCTCTTCATCACTGTTAATGAAGGTCTATAAAAAAGAGAGATACAGTATGTGGTCATTCACGTAAAGCGTTGAAGAGAGGTGGATGGAGGGATGGAGAGTAAATGAGTGTTGGGATAAAATAGGACAGAAGAGAGGAGGAGGGGTGAAGATGTGGGGGGGTATTGAGACTTGTTATTTGCTCGGGGCATCCATCACTCCCTCCCTCAGCATCTGTCCATCTTTCTGTCTGTATATCAGGGAGCCAGTGTTCACTCATCACATCAAGCCAGTTCCTCAGTCAACGTGCATCTCTCTCTCTCTCTCTCTCTCTCTCTGTTTGCTTCTTTCTCATCCTCTCTCCCTCTCTCCTTTGCATTCCCCTCTACCCTCCTCCTCTTGCCTTTTCTCTTTCCTCTCTTCCCTCCCTGTCAGGGATTCAGCCACCCATCCAGCGGGAGAGTTTATGTCATCTATAATAAAGAAAGTTATCCTGCTTGAAAACACTCCTCATGAAATATTGATCAGTATGAGTGTATATACCTTGTATCCATGTGTGTGTGTGTTTCTGCACTATTGATGTACTGTATGTCATATACAACCTGTCCTAGCTAGGTTTCCATCCAATAGGCCACAGATGTTCATGTGAATATAAAACAAATCAGCATAAAGAAACTAGTGGTGTTTCCAGTGAAATGTACTTTTCGCTTAAGTTTTCATTTACCGAATAAAAACCTAGAGTCCAATGTGTTTCTGTGGCATTTTCAACTCTACTGATATTTCTGTCACAAAAACGGTTGTATTAAATAGAAAACGTGTCTACTCTGGTGTTGGCACATGTACTCTAGCCAACAGCTCACAGTTACAGTGAGGGTAAGGTAGGCTACATGATGAGTTTACTATGGATAAACACCAGTCAAGCATCAATCATCATGTCACCAGAATAAGACCCTCAATATTTATTGGAAAGGAGCATCAAGATCACCATGCACTTTCACCACCCTGTGAAATTCATCATCATTTATTTCATCTGTAATCTAATAAACTGAATGGTTTCCCGAATCATAGTGGAAGAACCACACACCATATCATCGCGTGAAGTTTACTTCAATATGATGGTTATTATGTCAATATTTGCACATAAAGGCGTTTCCACCACCATTTCTCGCATAATTCATTTTACCAATGAAAAAAAAAAATGTTGAACAAAAAATGATCTGTCAGCATTTATAAAATTGTACCGAGACTTCCTGTTTCCATCACAGCTGTAGTGATTTTTTTTTAATACGGTATGACTTTACTGGCATAAAAACTGTAGATGGAAACATGGTTAGTGATACACTGATTCATGTTATTGGCTCTTGCTAATCCACTTAAGTCAATCAATGTCTATGGGCCACATTGACCTCTTTCTCTCTCTCTCTCTCTCTCTCTCTCTCTCTCTCTCTCTCTCTCTCTCTCTCTCTCTCCTCCCACCCCCCAGATATTACAGTCCCACTCCTCGATTATGCCTGTCTGCGGCTGCCACAGCGCCTCCCACCCTCAGGAAAGGCGAGCGTCCCCCACGCCCCTGCCCCCCCAGGAGGTGAGACGTCCTCCCCGGCGCCGTGCGGCCCTCTCCTCCCTCTCCCTGTCCCTCCTGGGCCTCCTGATGTGCCTGTTCCACCTGCCCCCCGCCTGTCACTCTCGCAGAGACAAGGGCGGGGGCGTGGCCCACTACATCCCCATGGCCCAGCCCCCCCACCACCAGGTGCTGCCCAAGCTGGTGCAGGGCCTCAGCATCGCCGTGGTGCTGGTGGGCAACTCTAGCGAGGTGGCGTTGGCGGGCGCCCGGGAGAAGGACGACTTCCTGCACATGCCACTGGCGCCCAACGTGGAAGTGCTCACCATGAACGAGACGGACCCAAAGAGCATCATCAAGAGCATATGTGACCTGATGACAGAGCACTGGCTACAGGGCGTGGTGTTCGGGGACGACACGGATCAGGAGGCCATAGCTCAGATCCTGGACTTCATCTCTGCACAGACACACATCCCCATCCTGGGGGTCCGCGGTGGCTCCTCCATGATCATGGCTGCCAAGGTACAGTGTGTATGTTTCTATGTGTACTGTGTGTGTGAGAGAGGGTGATCGAGAAAAGAAAAAAGTATGAGCAATGTTTTTATCTGTTAGTGTTTATCCTCTGTATTTCATTGTTGTCTTAAACAATGATCTGTTCACAAATGAAGCGGCGACGTCTTTCTGGTGCAACGTCGTTACCACTATCAGATCAATGCTGGTTCATTCATGGGAAAACAGATGCAGAGGTTTGACAGAGAGCAAGAGGGGTTGTTTCCTTTGAAGTAAACTGGAAAGCGTGGGGAAGTTGGAGACAGGATCAGCGTGGTGCGATAGGAGGGAACAGGAAGACAGGGAGAGAAGACGTGCATAGAGAAAGAAAATAATAACTCAAGTAGACTGGCATGAGAGAGAGAGAGAGAGAGAGAGAGAGAGAGAGAGAGAGAGAGAGAGAGAGAGAGAGAGAGAGAGAGAGAGAGAGAGAGAGAGAGAGAGAGGAGAGAGAGAGAGAGAGAGAGAGAGAGAGAGAGAGAGAGAGAGAGAGAGAGAGAGAGAGAGAGAGAGAGAGAGAGAGAGAGAGAGAGAGAGAGAGAGAGAGAGAGAGAGAGAGAGAGAGAGAGAGAGAGAGAGAGAGAGAGAGAGAGAGAGAGAGAGAGAGAGAGAGAGAGAGAGAGAGAGAGAGAGAGAGAGAGAGAGAGGAGAGAGAGAGAGAGAGAGAGAGAGAGAGAGAGAGAGAGAGGAGAGAGAGAGAGAGAGAGAGAGAGAGAGAGAGAGAGAGAGAGAGAGAGAGAGAGAGAGAGAGAGGAAGCTGTACTGTCACCAGACACACAGTGCTCATCCCTATGATATTTCCCCCCCACCCCTTTTTCATTCTATTCACTTTAACCATGTCTAATGGGATGAAACAATCTGGTCCTGCTTTATCTTAGCCGGCTGTGATCTGCTGTGGACCGTGCTGCTGGACTGGACTATTTATTTCTGCAGAATAATCAACTTTTATTCAGCCTGAACAAATACTGTACAAAATGGGCTCCCAGAAACTCCTAGAATTTCAAACAGTCTCCAAAAAAAAGCTGTCCCAAATGAGGCCGTCCGCTTAGCATTCCAACTGACGTCACGTGCTTTCAGCACAACGGCTTCCATTGTGGATAAAACATTATCTCTGCTCACCCTTCCTCGTTTGACCCTGCGTCAACAGGGTCCACCAGTAAACATGGCCCACTATGACCCACTACGGCCACCAGCCAGCCATTAATCCCCTATATCCCCATTACACCATGGAGGATAGCATTGGACAGTCAAATGACATTTACCCCACACATCTCTATCAACAGGTACGACATCCACTGACCCAGCCCCTTGTGCCATGGCCATACATACGTGTCACTGACCCCATAGTATATCCTACACACATAGATATATTGATGATACACCACCCGCCCGTGTTAAACATGTAAACATGATGCATTTTATTGTTCATAAAGAGGTGTACAGGGTATGCATGCAGACTGAAGGTGTAATTCATTAAGTGCACGTGCCATCCATGCGCCAGGAGCCCAGGCTTGTGCTGCTGCGGCTAAATGGATTTCCCAGGCCGGAAGCCAACACAGGGCCCAGGAGAGAGAAATGGAGCCACATCCAAGGCCATGCTAGTCTCCGTCTCCAAACGGATTTGTGTCTGTTGTTTAATGGGCTGAAACAATATTGGTTGAGAATATGGTAGAATAAGAGTGGGAGAAGGAGAGGGATGGGGAAAGAACAGCCTCTCCTCCTGAGAGAGAATCTGGGGGAAGATGGACAGCAGGTGTGTGGAGAGGACGGCGCTGCAGAAGCTAGCTGCTGGAAACGTGGCAGACAGAGTGAGACAGCAGCACAGACTGGAGGCGTGAAGGAGCAAGGAGAGGCCCCGTAGCTGGGAAGAGAAAAGAGAGAGAGACAGAGTGAGACAGCAACACAGACTGGAGGCGTGAAGGAGCAAGGAGAGGCCCCGTAGCTGGGAAGAGAAAAGAGAGAGAGACAGAGTGAAGAAGGTAAAATCAAAGGTTGAAGCAGAGAGCTTGAGATAATGTGGTGTAAAAGGATTTGGGAACTAGACTGAACAAAAATATAAACGCAACATTCAACAAGTTCAATGATTTTACTGAGTTACAGTTCATATAAGGAAATCAGTCAATTTAAATAAATTCATTAGGCTCTAATCTATGGATTTCACATGACTGGGCAGGGGCGGGCCTGGGAGGGCATAGGCCCACCCACTTGGGAGACTTGCACACACACTGGGGAGCCAGGCCCAGCCAATCAGAATGAGTTTTTCCCCACAAAAGGGCTTTATAGACAGAAGACTGCTGGTCTCAGATGATCCTGTAAGTGAAGAAACCGGATGTGGAGGTTCTGGGCTGACGTGGTTACATGTGGTCTGCGGTTGTGAGGCCGGTGGGACGTACTACCAAATTCTCTAAAACTCCGTTCGGAGTCAGGCTTATGGTAGAGAAATTAGCATTCAATTCTCTAGCAACAGCCCTGGTGGACGTTCATGCAGTCAGCATGTCAATGACACGCTCCCTCAGAACGTGAGTCATCTCTGGCATTGTGTTGTGTGACAAAACTGTACATTTTTTCTTGATAGGCTACACTTGTCAGATGGATGGATTATCTCGGCAAAGGAGAAATGCTCACTAACATGGATGTAAACGAATTTGTCCACATAATTTGAGATAAATAAGTGTTTATTGCGTATGGATTTTTAATTTTTTTTTAACTTTACATTTTAATTTCAGCTCATGAAACATGGGACCAACACTTTACATGTTGTGTTTATATTTTTGTTCAGTATAATAAGCTTTGGAGAATTGACAGATCGAGACGGGGGAAAGGGAAATGTAAAATAAGATCTTAATCTCTCTCTCTCTCTCTTTCTCTCCCTCTGTCTCTCTCACTGTCGCTCCCTCTTTCTCCCTCCCTCCCTCTTTCTCTCTCTCTCTTTCATGCAAGGCCAAATGGCGCTGATGCAGTTGGCAAGGCAACCCTTTGCTTACCTATACAGCAGGATCATAAGTGAGACAGAGAGCCGAGGGGAAATAAGATATTTTTTTAAAGCTGATGTCTGGAATAGAAAACAGGAATGGTGCTGAAGTAGTACACAGAGTAGTATCTACAGTGGGTTTTGGTGTGGTGCTGAAGTAGTACACAGAGTAGTATCTACAGTGGGTTTTGGTGTGGTGCTGAAGTAGTACACAGAGTAGTATCTACAGTGGGTTTTGGTGTGGTGCTGAAGTAGTACACAGAGTAGTATCTACAGTGGGTTTTGGTGTGGTGCTGAAGTAGTACACAGAGTAGTATCTACAGTGGGTTTTGGTGTAGTGCTGTGAAATATACAGTATCTATATATTTTTTTATTGTGAAATTAGAAACCAAGGGATGGGTGACGGATAGACGGATGGACCAAAGGATGGTGTTATAGAGGAACAGAGGGAAGGTGCGACAGCTGGTGGGTCTCCGACAGCGTCACTCAGGAACGAGGGAAAAGATGGTTGAGGTGGAGAGAAGCGAAAGATGGATAGAGGGAAGCTGTACTCACATCTGTATCAATGAATAAGATGGAAGAGAGAGAAGGGTGAGAGATAAGTGAGAGAGGAGCAAGTGAATTACTGCATGACGGAAGGAGAGAGAGATAGAAGGAGAGAGAGATAGGAGAGAGAGATAGAAGGAAAGAGAGATGGAAGGAAAGAGAGATGGAAGGAAAGAGAGATAGAAGGAAAGAGAGATGGAAGGAAAGAGAGATGGAAGGAAAGAGAGAGATGGAAGGAAAGAGAGATGGAAGGAAAGAGAGATGGAAGGAAAGAGAGAGATGGAAGGAAAGAGAGATGGAAGGAAAGAGAGATAGAAGGAGAGAGAGAGATGGAAGGAGAGGAAGAAAGAAATATGGAAGGCGGGAAGGAAAGAGAGATAGAAGGAGAGAGAGATGGAAGGAGAAAAGGAAAGAGAGAGAGAAGGAAAGAGAGATGGAAAGAGAAAAGGAAAGAGAGATAGAAGGAAAGTGAGATGGAAGGAAAGAGAAAGAGATGAAAGAGAGATAGGAGAGAAAGAGATGGAAAGAGAGAAGGAAAGATAGATGGAAAGAGAGAAGGAAGGAGAGAAGGAAGGAGAGATGGAAGGAAAGAGAGATGGAAATAGAGATAGAAGGAGAGAGAGATGGAAAGAGAGATGGAAGGAGAGACCTAAGGAGAGATGGAGAGAGATGGAAAGAGAGATGGAAGGAGAGAAGGAAGGAGAGATGGAAGGTGAGAAGGAAAGAGAGATGGAAGTATGCAGATTGAAGCAGTTTGGGATGGATCATTCTTCCATGGATTAGAGTTGCTGGTACTGTATAATGCTACAGCATCCAGCTTACATACCAAACACTCTATTTAGTGATCATCATTTGCCTCTTAATCTAGCATAATGGGTAACATATTGTTTAGCTACCAAAAATGATGTCAACTCTTGTGAAGATATTGACAAATAGGGTTAAATTCCACAGGGTTCAATTCTCGGGCCGACTTTTTTCTCTGTATATATCAATGGTGTCGCTCTTGCTGCGGGCGATTCCCTGATCCACCTCTACGCAGACGACACCATTCTGTATACTTCTGGCCCTTTCTTTGGACACTGTACTAACTAACCTCCAAACGAGCTTCAATGCCATACAACACTCCTTCCGTGGCCTCCAACTGCTCTTGTAAAACCAAATGCACGCTTTTCAACCGTACAGTGCCCGCACCCGCCCGCCCGACTAGCATCCCCACCCTGGACGGTTCCGACCTAGAATATGTGGACAACTATAAATAACTAGGTGTCTGGCTAGACTGTAAACTCTCCTTCCAGACTCATATTAAACATCTCCGATCCAAAATCAAATCTAGAATCGGCTTTCTATTTCGCAACAAAGCCTCCTTCACTCACGCCGCCAAACTTACCCTAGTAAAACTGACTATCCTACCGATCCTCGACTTTGGCGATGTCATCTACAAAATAGCTTCCAACACTCTACTCAGCAAACTGGATGCAGTCTAGCCACAGTGCCATCTGTTTTGTTACTAAAGCACCTTATACCACCCACCACTGCAACCTGTATTCTCTAGTCGGCTGGCCCTCGCCACGTATTCGTCGCCAGACCCACTGGCTCCAGGTCATCTATAAGTCTATGCTAGGTAAAGCTCCGCCTTATCCCAGTTCACTGGTCACGATAACAACACCCACCCGTAGCACATCTCAGGGCATCCTATTGGATGAACAGCAGTTCATCTAGACTACACCAGCCAGCCAGCCAGCCAGCCAGCCAGCCAGCCAGCCCAGTATTCAATATGGAAGAGATCGCATCCTCACCTACAGTGGTGATGGGATTTAAATATCAGAAATAAATGCAAACAGGAAAGTAACCAAATGACCCCCAGGAATCTAATCCAATATGAATCACGGTCTCTACACGTTTTTTTATCAGCACAATCAAACAACAGAAGACGTGTGTGACACCATAAATATTTGATTGCACTGCATTGTTTTATATATTATTATACATTTTTATTTTACTAGGCAAGCCAGTTAAGATCAAATTACTTATTTACAAAGATGGCCTACTCCGGCCAAACCAGGAAGATGCTCCGCCAATTGTGCGCCACCCTATGGGACTCCCGATCACGGCCAATTGTGATACAGCCTGGGATCGAACCAGGGTTTGTAGTGACACCTCTAGCACTGCACCACTCAGGATCCCATGTATAGACAATGGGAAATAAGAATATTAATGAACCGCTGTTGCGATGCACATTTTCCCTGAGGATTCCAAAAGCACTTTAGCTTCTCACCGTTGAGACAGCTTCTACCACCAGGCCATTGAGCAGCTAAACCCTAGCTGTCTACCCGCATGCACCTTAAAACCTCTAAAGGATCGGTGGGTCCCCCACGGGACGGTTGAGCTAATGTAGGCTAATGTGATTAGTATGAGGTTGTAAGTACAAGAATATTTCCCAGGACATAGACATATCTGATATTGGCAGAAAGCATAAATTCTTGTTAATCTAACTGCACTGTCCAATTTACAGTAGCTATTACAGTGAAATAATACCATGCTATTGTTTGAGGAAAGTGCACAGTTATGAACTTGAAAATGTATTAATAAACCAATCAGGCACATTTGGGTAGTCTTGATACAACATTTTGAACAGAAATACAATGGTTGTTTGGATCAGTCTAAAACTTTCAACATACACTGCTGCCATCTAGTGGCCAAAATCTAAATTGTCCTGGGCTGGCATAATACATTATGGCCTTTCTCTTATATTTCAAAGATGATGTGTATTATCTTTTACCAGATCTAATGTGTTATATTCTCCTACATTAATTTAGCATTTCCACAAACTTCAAAGTGTTTCCTTTCAAATGGTATCAAGAATGTGTATTTCCTTGCTTCAGGTCCTGAGCTACAGGTAGTTAGATTTGGGTATGTCATTTAGGCGAAAATGGATAAACGGGTGGATCCTTATTATTAAGAGACCT